>NC_056534.1:21107485-21407485 GCF_910596095.1 Thunnus maccoyii
TCAGCCCAAGTGGACGTCGGCTCATAACAGATTTTTTTATATGGTCATCTGATCCACGCACAGCGCACAAGTTCACTGCTCTGCTCCAACATATTTTGGGTTAGACATGCCGAGTCATGACTCCATTACACAGCACTGCAAAGAAGAATAATTAGTTTAGCTGTTGGAGGTGTGCTGGTCGTCTGTAGCTCTTCATCAAACATCTCACTGTGGCTATTTCAGCTTGTACTATTTCTGCTTGTATAACTCATCCATATAAATTTAAATGGGTGAGTTATATAAAAATTCACCCCTTGTACAGTTATCATGAATGGGGAACTTAGCTATAGAGACAAAAAAACATTTTTTTTTTATATGGTCATCTGATCCACGCACAGCGCACAAGTTCACTGCTCTGCTCCAACATATTTTGGGTTAGACATGCCGAGTCATGACTCCATTACACAGCACTGCAAAGAAGAATAATTAGTTTACCTGTTGGAGGTGTGCTGGTCGTCTGTAGCTCTTCATCAAACATCTCACTGTGGCTATTTCAGCTTGTACTATTTCTGCTTGTATAACTCATCCATATAAATTTAAATGGGTGAGTTATATAAAAATTCACCCCTTGTACAGTTATCATGAATGGGGAACTTAGCTATAGAGACAAAAAAACATTTTTGAACCAGGCTGTAAACATGTTTATTTCTGCTGTAAAGTTGGGCATTTTAACTTGGGGGTCTATGGGGATCGACTTGCTTTTGGAGGCAGCCTCAGGTGGCCATTCAAGGAACTGCAGTTTTTGGCACTTCCATGTTGGCTTCATTTTTCAGCCCCAGAGGTTGCTGCTTGTTCTGGACAGCACATTCTTCACAAATTAGCTGGATCTATAGTTAAAAGTCATTTTGATGATGCTGCCATCTCCTGGTACACCATATTATCACAACACCTCAAAAACAAACTACAAAACGCTCAAAATAAATTGATAAGGGTTATATTAAAAGTCCCTTCATGTGCACATCTTGATCCTGCACATTTTAAAAAGTATTAAGATGTTGCTCACCTGCAAAATTGTTAAAAAATATGGTACCAAGGTTCTTAATTAATTGTTCTTACTACTAAGAGAAAATCATAGCTACGTTCAAAGAGGTAGCTTGATAGACTCCATACCTTTTCAATTTAATAGCCTAGTGGGTCAAAACACATTTCTCTACAGTACAGCAGTACAGTGGAATATTCTGCCCACAAATCTGAAATTGAGTGTTTCACAGAACATGTTTAAAGTGGCTTTAACGATATGGTACCATGTAGCATATTTAATTTTTATTCTGACTTTTTATGACCAAGAAAACATGAGCATATTGACATAGCTACCCTGCCACCTGCTATTTATCTGTTGATTGTAATGTCTTGCTGTTCTTGTCGCTGCTGCTTGCTGTCTTGTTGTTTTGCTTTTTTCTTGTGATGTGTTAAGTGTTATACTACAGGACCACAATGGAAATAAGCCTTCGGGCTTTACTGTGTTTTCATTTTTGCCGATTTTTAGTGCATGTAATGACTGCAGCACATTGTTATGTTTTTAAAATCATCAAATAAATTAATTCATTCATTCAAAAGTAGAGGAGTAAGGGCTGTGAGCCGCACATTGTTCATCCAGAAGGATGTGAACACCCTCAAACAGCCTTATAGCTACGAGTCAACACTTCAAATCCAATGCGCTGGAGTATGGAGGTAAAACAGTAACATATTTCAATTTATGACCACACTGTGTAGAATATTTTCAGAACGTGGGCCTGTTGTTCTGGACCAAAGTGATGGATGCACTGAAAAGAATGTCCTTACTTAGGCCCAGATGAAGTGGGTAATAATGTTGGACTAGCTGGTTAGCCATGCCTGCTGCCTCAAGAAAAAGTGAAGGGCAAAGAGATCAGTCTATTTGTGGTGTAAATGTGTGGGCAACTTTAATTGAAAGTTAAACACTCACATTGCTTTGCACTATTTATTTTTCAACAGACATCCAAAGAAGTGAGGTTAACTGTAAGGTTACAAGTCCCACATTTTCCAAGATTCACATTTTTTCAAGCAGCGCATGATCATTGCCATTCATACAGTGTGCAGGAGGTTTGGTGTGAACTGAACAGAAGGGAAGGAAGAAAGGTTTCTTCTACCTACTACAGAAACAACACCTACCTTCATGAAAACCTGTCCTGCATGGATAGTTCCTTCCCTGTCAGACAAGATAACAATGGCAGAATATAGAAAATAAAACATTTTCAAGGGTAGTCATAGAGGCATGGGACAGATGCTCACTATTTTTTCGGAATAACCTTGTCCAGGGGTTTTAGTGTAAGTAGAAAATAAATGTAACTTGTAATAAAAAGTATAAAAACTGCCTTGGGTCTGTTGTAGATATCAGCCTGCTACCATAACCCAGGACAGTGAGACTGAAATAAACTTATCTTAGCTTATATATTTATGAAATGAGATGATAAAATTTAAATGTACTTAAGGATCATATCAATTCATTAAGTAGATGTTTTAAAATGAACATGTTTCCCTTCCTCTTTGGTGCCCCTCTCAACAGCTAGACGAACAGGCTTGCTGTTAATGTGTTGTATGTGTGTTGTTGTGACAAAAGGCAATGTGACCTCTGTGTGTCCCTTTCAACAGAAGGTGAGCAGAGGAGTGAAATCCTCCCTCCTCCTCTTCACCCTGGCCCAGACAGCCATCTCTGCCATTCTGTGCTTCCTTCTCTACAGACAGAGACGCATCTTTGGACCATACGCTGTAAGACTCCAATACTTTCTCTCCTTTAACGAAGACTTGATTATATTTTTATTGATGTTTATTTGTATAGAGACAAGTATATAGTAAGAACTAACAGTTTTTAACAGTTTCAACACATATGTTTTTATTCATATTCTTATATGCTGATATTCACTTTGACAAATACTTCCGCTGTGTTGAGAAAGGATTTTCTCTAAGTACAGTGGAAACTGCTTATAGTGATCACGGCTACAGTGATCAACCGCTTAAATGGATCAAAAAGCTTGGGACAGAATCATTTCTATACAAATGCTGTTTAAATAATTTGCCTATAGTAATCAAATAGTCCGCTTACAGTATTCATTTTGGGTCTTTTCATACATGAAAACATATGGAAAAACATTTTTAGAACTACAGTAATTCTATTTTACTCCCATGATACGTGTATGATAAGCAATTAGCAGCTGCGGCACCATTATCAGGCGTTGCGGTGCACCTCTGCAGGGTTGTGTGGAGTGCGGTTGTGGGCATGTTTATTTGTAACCGCTGTGAAACAATCAGAAAATAACATTTTATTCCTCTCATTCACCGGCTTTCTCGCTATCACTGCTCACTCTCCTCATCCACTCCCTAGCTTGCTCGACCACTGCTTCTCTCTCTCTCTCTGTCCATTTCATTACTTTATATTCATATAATAAATACACAAATGTCAATTAGATGGTAATCTGCATAAGAAATACAGAAAAAAAAATTGGTTATAATCCGCCTATAGTGGTCATTTTGACACAGATGTGATCACTATAAGCAGTTTCCACTCTATTTGCAGTAAAACCTGGTTCACCCTGCCTTAAGGAGCTGTTGACCATCCTAAAACAATTTCATAAGTCTCTGATGAGTTTTAGAACCAACAGAGACCCAGCAGAGAATGTCACAGTGTATGTATATTTTTGTGTTTACTTAAAAAAAAACCCATGCTGAAATTAGAAATCTGTAAAAGACCTACCACTCTATTTGCAGTAAAACCTGGTTCACCCTGCCTTAAGGAGCTGTTGACCATCCTAAAACAATTTCATAAGTCTCTGATGAGTTTTAGAACCAACAGAGACCCAGCAGAGAATGTCACAGTGTATGTATATTTTTGTGTTTACTTAAAAAAAAACCCATGCTGAAATTAGAAATCTGTAAAAGACCTACCAGAGTACACCACAGTATTCACAATATTAGATTATTAACATGCTTACAAAGCTGTAGCATGCTTTTATCTTGTGTTCAGTTTGTAAGAGTTTAACAAGGCTCAATTCATACATGTAACATGCCAAAGCATGAACATCATTGCATTGTGGCCATTGCTATGGTGACAAAATAAACCCTAGCTGATGTTCACTTTGTGTTTCTGAGTGTAGGCAGGTGGACCCAAGTGCAAGAGATAGCAGGCAGACAGGATCTAAAGCACAGCTATTTATTGTAACAAACCTCAGGAACAAGCCAAACAGACCATTTGACAATGACTGAACTGAAAATTTTGCTTAAATACAGACAGAACTAACTAGGGAACAGGCAACCAGGCAGGAGAACAAGCAGGGAGCCGATTGGCTGGGAGAACAAGGGAGGGAAACACAGAGCAGATAGACAGCCAAACCTGGAAAACACAATGAGACCAGATAGGACTGTGACAGGACCATGACAGTTTCAGCCAAAAATAAATGAAGTCTTTTGGCTTCCTCTATTCTTATGAATAGCTAATAGTATCCAGTGAGCTATTCATGAAGGAGTGAAGTTTGTGAAGAGTAATCAGTACTACAGTGTGCTGAACAATTCCACCTCAGGCTAATCATATTTTACTGTTAACTTAAGGTTCAGTACAGTGGAAAACTATCCAGGGTTATGTGAGCCTTGAATAAAAGTGAACTAGCTTTGTATTCATGACAGTCTCATGACAGTATGAACACTGTTTTAGAGGATTTACTAGACTACTAGAACTAGAATTATATGGCATTATATTTATGTCTCAATCCTGACAATGCAATGAGGCATTTTGAGCACAAAAAAAATTATATTTTGTTGAGAAAATATTATCAGAATACAATAGAATCATGTAATTTGAGCAAATAAAATTCCACTCTGTGCTCAGTTAATTTATTTGTGTGCTGCTATTACTGTATCCATACTATACTTACTGTATACCATCCATGTAACCTCTCTCACTTGTACTCATTTGCCTCTCTCAAATTTCCACTCCATGTGCTCTCAAACCCTGGAACACTTGCTCACAGTGACAGTGCGAATTCGCCTGCACTCAACACATCCTTACAATGTGCCACAATTTCAGCCAACCAGAGAATTAGAGTAGGTCATTTTTTGATTGGCTGTCTTGTCTCTAATCTGTTCACTAGCAGCACTATCAGTCATTAGGGAAGTAGGGAAGCACTGAGAGAATGGTAACTGGATGGAGCAGGCACACCACATCCATATGTAAGTGGTTGATAAAGTTATCATTTATCATTGAGACGCTGCATGGAATTATAATGATGCGAATGATTACTGTCATAAGATTTGTATTATTATAGTTATTTAAATGATATAAGTATTTCATTATATTGAAAACTTCAATAAGTACTAGTATCAGTGCTCCCAGCTTGTTCAAAAACAACTAGCCGCATTCTTGGATGGGAAGCCAGTGAGGGGTCATGTTTCCTGTTGCCTCACTGATGACTCCTGCTCAGAGTTTTGGGTGTCTGCACAGTGAGAATGCGCATTCTATTTTTTGAAAGACATGATCTGAACGCGATTTGTGGACATTCAGATCTGGTTCGAAATAGACCAAAGGATAATTAGATCTGATCCAAAATGCTGTCACCCCAAACAGATATAAATAGAGAGAGAACACCAACAACATAGAGGACCTGATATAATCCAGAGTGAATTCTGACACAGACAACAAAAATGGATGCTGTTCTGTTTGTATTACATTGGGCATTTGCATATGTGGATATGTCTAAACATGGGCGAAATGTACATCACACTGACCCTAGTGGCTAGGCGGACGCTTAGCACGTCTGTCATATTTGAATATGTACTGTATGTCAGGTTTGGCTGTTGCTAGAGGGCATTCTGGTATGCTTGGCTCATATGTTAAATTTGACAGCACTATAGAGGATGAAGATAAAGTTTGGCACAAAATGTTTTCCTTAATTCTGACATATGGCATTCAAATACCCATGTAGGCAAAACCCTGGTTTAGAAGGAGGTGTTTGGTAGATCAGGGGTGAGGCAAAAAAATTTGGGAGGGCTGTCAACTGCTACGTGGGGCCGACAGTCAATATCTGACCCTGGAATCATTCAGTTCCCCTCCATATAGCACCCTAGCTGAAGCTTAATGTGGAGCAGATAGTTTTCACAAAATAAATGACCCAAAAGCACTGAATCAACATGTGAATGTCATAAGTTTTGCAGACATTTCATCATAAACCAAGAATTGGACAAAAAGTCAAATTTGACCCAATGCTAGACTTGCTAAATGAAAAGTCAAGTCAAGAGATCAAAGTTATGACAAATTTCACAGCAATCCATCCAATACTTTGTAGTTGAGATATTACAATCTAGAGCTTAAAAGTCTCATGGCAGAGCTTTAGGAAAAGTCAGGGGATCTCTGAAGTCAGTAGGATTTGTCCTTTGGGGAACATGAATATCTGTACATAATTTAATTTCAATCCATCTCATAGTTGTTGAGATATATCAATCTGGACCAAAGTTGTGGACCCACCGACATATTGATATTGCCATCACTAGAATCATGCTGCTAGCATGGCTAAAAAGGATTGTAAGATTTGGCACAAGTTTTTCACTGTGAAACCCTGTTGTGAAATTTGAGTCAAAACAATCACAATAAAGAACTTGTAAAACTGACCAAACTAACAAGGTTTTTTAAAGAAATGAGAGCCTCTGTCGTGATTTACCTCAATATCCTCAAAACAAACAATTGGTCTAATAGGCAGGGGATCATTTCCTTGTTTACCGCTTTCTCCCTGGGCTGATATTAGCTGGCTGCTGCTATTTCAGTGTGTGGTAAAGCAAAACATCGTTTTCTTTTCACTTGTGTGACAGCATCATTAAATACTATGTTGTGTAATGTGGAGGGAAAAGCATAGCAATGCTCTCTGTGTTGAAAAAAACAACAACTGATCAGTCAGCTGATTGTTTGGTAACACTGATTTTACAGCAATTTCCATATAATTCATACAATATCATATACCTGTAGTTCCAGGGAAGTTGGTAGGAAATTGTTAAAAGCCCCCCTCCACTCAAACGTGTGCCTTTTGTGTCTTCAGTTGGATGTTGTGCTCTTCACTGTGCAGAATGATGCAGTGCAGTTTGTTTTCACATTCATCTGCTGAAAGTGGAAAATTTCTGTGTTCACCTTAAATTAAAGAGTTTAACACGTGTACCTCAGAGCATTATTTATGACATCTCTACTAGTTTCGAGCCAATCCTGGACTTTAACATGAGGGAGAAGGAGGAGATTGAATTTCTAATGAGGTAACTTTTTTGTGGAAAAATCATAGACGACACAAATTATTCAGAGCAGAGTGTTTTTTATATGTCTTATAACATGTCTGAAAGAAATGACACAGCCCTAAAGCAGAGCATTATCAAATCATTCGTTCTGCATCTGCATGGTATGATGTTTTGCCCATGTGTACAAGCAGTCTGTTCTTATTCCCAGGGTGTCAAATACTGATACTTTGCTGTGTCTGATATTGACGCACAAGGCACTCTTTAGCGTCTACATGAGACACACTGAGCTTTCAGCTAACGCCAATGTAAACCCATTCATGTCAATATTAGACGCCATGAGACTGATGATGTCTATATAGGGTGACATTTTCCTTTTCAAGAGAAGGCAGGTTGGGTGGTTGGCTAGATAGTTAGATGACTAAAAGTTACCCAAACCACAATCTTTAACTAAACCTAACCAAGTGGTTTTTGTGCCTAAACCTAAACAGACCACACCAGGTGCTATGAGCATGTAATATTGCAGCAGATGAGTTTAAATTGGATTTAACTGAAAGCCTGGTGCGTCACTATACAGATGCCAAAGAGTGCCTTCTGTGTCTGCATGAGACACCAGAGTGGTGTGACAAAGCATTGGTATTTGACAACCTGGGATGAGAACATGTTGGTACAAGGGGTCCTGGTGTGCTGACCAACGTGTGAAATGTCTGGGTATGTAGACATCCACTGTAGTACAAACAGAACCACAAACCACTGCCCATATATCAGGCCCTTTACTGACGGCAACTTCTTTTCAAACCCACTTCAATTCACACCGACATTCCAACCATTCCCACCAATATTAGTCTTGACTAATAATACAAACCAGTCACTTGACACTGGAGCTGCGTCCCATTTCAAGGACCACTTCCACCAAAGTCCACATTTTGAGACAGAGACGGCTGTCCCCTCCCAAAGGCTCCTAAAAGTGAATGGTCTTTTCAGAGTGTATACTGTATACAAGCAGTCTTTGTTATGTTCACATCAATGCCAACTTTCTCTCTTCCTGTCTTTTGCAGTCTCTCACTCAAGCTGCTCCATCAACGCCCACATCACTCCCACCTCCCGTCCTCAACTGATCAAATCATTTGACCAAAATTCAGGTAGATGATCTCTAAAGATGATTGATCAGCTGTCATCAAGATGTACTGATTAACTTTTGTCAAAGTGATTGATCATCTTTCACAGAGGTGACCAGTTAGCTGATGTTAAGATCTCATTTGTCTATCTACTTGTATCTGTTAGTACAGTTATCCACTGTGCTACCTGAGTGGTCACCAGCTGAAAGTATGTGAAGACCTGAATATTAGATTATTTGTTCAGTTCAACCAAATGATTGAACCCTTTAATAAACAACAGAGCTGCAATAAAAGGATCAACAGCAATACTCTTAAAACACCAAAATTAACACAGTGGTTGAAATATGTAATACTAACAAATGCATTAAAGAGGACGGAGGAAAGATGAAGTGAAGAAATGTTGATACATGAAGAGAGATACAAGAAATTGTTCTCTCCTTCGGTAATCCATCACAAGATACTTAATTATTTTGTGGCAGTGAAATGTGAAAATGTGTCTACCAGTGTGCAGTAAGCAGTGGACATTTCTGTGGCTGCACTTGGGACTCACATGAAAACACAGTGGAATCAGGAGGAATAATATACACAAAATGATTGATTGCATAGGTATTCTTTCTTTATGATGCACATAAATCAACACTTTTTTAAAAAGTCACCTAAAAAGTGCATTCAAAATTGCGTCATGGTCCCCTGTGTGTAATCATGATAGTCTGGAGACTCTGAAATTTGGGTAAAGCCAAACACCATTCCCTTCATGAAGCATTAAGATGCGGTGGGGATGTAGCAGGCCAAAGGCTAGTGAGGGTAGATGTAACATGAATACAGAAAAGTGCAAAAAGAAATACTAGAGGAAAAAGCTCTGCAGTCCATGTGAGAGCTGCCACTTGACAAAATATCTATTTTCCACTAAGTTGATGAGGCCAAACATGATCCAAAATGACACAGGAATGCCCTCAAATCAGCACCATTCATTTGATAAAAACAATCCCAAGTCAGAATCCACTTACTAGCTTTTTCCAGAACAGGTTTTTTTTTTTTGGTCAAACTAATATTTCCAAGGTCTAGAATAAACTTTAATACTTAATGATGTTAAAGGAAAAAATTGACATTTTGGGAAATACTCTTATTTGTGTTCTTGCTGAGAGTTAGATGAGAAGATTGATATCAGCCTTGTGTCTGTACAGTAAATATGAAGCTACAGCCAGCAGCCAGTTAGCATAAAGACTAGAAACAGAGGAAAACAGCTGGCTTGGACCTGACCAAAGGCAACAAAATCTGCCAACCAGCACCTTTAAAGCAAAATCCTGTTTGTTTAATCCATACAAAAACAGAACTGTATAAAAACGGCAAATCAATATTTTACAGGGGGTTATGTGCTGGACTATTTCCGGCTCCAGACCAGTTGGCTGATAACCAGGAAGCTACTGTCTATATGGATTACACAAAGGAGATACAACATGTTAATTAGTGAGTTTGGAGGTGCTGGTAGGTGGATTTTGTTATCATTGGACAAAGCTTGGCTACCTGTTTCCCTCTGTTTTCAGTCTGTATGCTAAGCTAAATTGTAAATAAGCTGCAGCTTCATATTTAGCGAACAGAAATGAGAGTGATATCAACTTTCTCATCTTACTCTCAGCAAGTTTCCCCAAATATCAAGCTTTTCCTCTAATGTCCGTCATTGACCAAGTCAGAGCACAGTCAGTCACGTTAGTTTTTTTGTGTCTTCTGTTTTTACCTAACCCTGATAGAATGGCATTGGAGTGCAAACTAGCGCAGATGAGGAAGAAACCTCACTTTACTAGCAACACTGAGTTTTGCACCACACAGAGCCCTCTGATTTCCCTTCTGTTTTCCCGTGCGGTTTTAATTTTATCACAGTTTTGGAAGGAACATGTGACACTAAGTAAACAGTATAAAGTGCACCATTTTTATTTCCACTTGCCTATGTTTACACAGTTTTATGAGAGATGTGTTCATCATTAATTTTGTACTAACTCTTTGATATAGTTTTGTTTATTTTATACAAAATAAAATCATATGTACATATGTGTGAATTAAACCTGTGGTCAAATGAGATACGTTTTCTCAAATCCATGTGTGTGTTTGTGAAGAAGTATGGACTACAGCTGGAGGAATTGGCTGAAATGTGGGCATTTCAGCACACCATACACATGAGAGAAAACAACAGAACAAACACGCTGCTGCAATTCACAAGCAGCTCTGGTTATTAAATCATGAAAGCCACATGTGGAGCAAAGGGAAATGTGTATTTTCATCAAATATTAGTCATATTGGCTGTTAAAGACACTTATAGTTACAGTTACAGCACACTTCATTAACTCTCTGTACTTAATTAAAGGTATACTGAGTGTGTCTGTACAAATGACATTCCCTGACTACGTCAACCATTTGGAGCAGTTTGCCTTCAGCTAAACACATGACCTAAAATTTCTTTGGGACTTCTTTTAGGGGGTTGGTCGGTCTGATTTTGCACTCATTCTTATGTGATCACAAGATCAAAGAGACTGGGTGTAAGAGATTCATCTGGACAACATAGGTTTTAACTCCTCTAACTCAAAACAGCTGAAAAGCTGATGACTCCCTACCCTGTCTATATTTTAGTTCAGTTGGAAAACACAATGGTGATTTTTCATGTATAACTCAAATGCAAAATTTCTAAATGTAATTCATAGGTCAGGTGAGGTCTCAAGTGAAGGTTGTTCAGACTGAATGTCAAACAATTTTTTATGCAAACGCATACAAATAGCCTTACTTTGTAAGAACAAATTGAGATGCGTCCACCTGAGTTAAAATGTTATGAATGTTATTTGTTTCAAAACCAAAAACGGAAAACTATTTTTGGTGTCAGAATCAATTAATGAAAAACGGCCCGTTTTTGGTTTTGCCAATTCCTTTCATCATTATTCATTTTTGGACTGAAGAATGAACAGGTCTGTGTCCAGGACCAAGGTTTTTTCGGTACAGTTGACACAGACAGAAACCGGAAACAGGTCCCAAATTTTGGGCAAAAACCAAAAAACACAAATTCAGCTTGATTTCTTGTTTTCAGTTCTTACTGACAGAACAAATTCACTAGTCAATGTTTCGTTTTCATTGGTGGGTGGGCCTTCAACGCCCCCTTGTTTCTGATTAGCCAGCGTCCTCTATCAATTGTGTTTGCGCTGCATTCTTCAAAATAAAAGGTTCGACTTCTTTGCCTTTAGAAAGTGCCAATGTCAACATAAAATATCTAGACAGACAGACCTTTAGCCTTTAATAATTGATGATTATAGTTAAATAATAATTTATTTTGACTTACAATGAAAATAAAATGTTTTTCATATCAAATGAACGCGCTGTCTTTAATTTTCAAATATTCCGTTTGTGCATAAAGTAACACAACAGTGTTTTATTGTATTGTCGGTTCATGTGCAGCTGAGTGACCATTCCACATTTTGGGCCAAAGCCACAAAGAATGGATTGCGCCCGCTAATAGCATCGTGCATTACGCAGCATTTGCACCTGCAATCTGCCCCGTTTTAAGGTCCTATTCACAAAAGATGCCGCTGAGTGCAATTTGCCCTTGTTTTGCGTCTAATTGAGTGAGTGGAGCGGTTTCCAGTGTTTCAGGCTTTTCTCCACATTCTCACACAGATTGGTCATAATGAAAAAACTGCAGAGAGCACAAAAACTTCAATTTGCATGTCTTTAATTAGCAGAGGTGCGCACACAGAGGTCTCCACAATCACAAACCAACTTTAATGTATTGTGCATCTTTTACTTCTCTAGTGTTTCGCATCTATAATATAATCTACTCAAATGTCAAAATACAGCCATTAATGTGACTCAGGCAGGTGTTAAGGTTTCCTTTTAATGATATCTTTAACATTTCTCAATACAAAAACACCAGCGTGTCCTTAGTAACACAACAGTATGATAGGTTCATCTCAAGGCCATCAGTCTTTGTTATTTCTCCTTCAATTCTGAAAAATAAAGTTTTTTTGTTAGGTTTTAATAGCAGAAGGCTAGGGAAGAGCATTGTGTTGTGGGTGGATGTGGCACGTTCGACTACTGTTCTGGGCTGTCTGCCATCAGTGGGCTTCATTCTATTTCAAATTGCTGCCGTCCGCCGCAACCTGAATCCAAACACCACTATCTCTGTTAAGAAAAGGCAATTCATAGCATGTGATTGTAAAATGTGAAGTTGCTCATTTAATTTTATATTTCCCAGAATATGTGGCTGAGTATATTTGATATAAAATCATCTTTTTTAAAAAGTATTCTTCCTCAATTAATATTGAGCAATGGCATTCAGTAAAGCACTCCAACGTTATGCGTGCATGCGTGCGTGCGTGTGTGTAAACGGGATGAAGACGGAGTTATCAAACTGTAATTTACATTTCACATCCCTCATTTAATCCCCGCACTTGTCACTTTCATATATTTAATCAAACTGGACTTTAGATTATGCATTGTATTCAAGCTCCACTGTTACATATTTAATAATTTATTAATTATTTATGTTTAATGTTTGCTCTTGCCACCTTCATATATTTCATACACTTCAAAACTATTACTATTCCATCCTGTAAATAGATTTTAAAATTTCAATTTAGTTTTAATACCACTTTATTTCATTATGACTATTAAACACCCCCTTCTTAAAAATGTTTGACTTTATTAAATACCTGCAGCGATCCGACTGCAGCAGAAACGTCCAATTGAGGGAGACGCTGTGCGCATTTACGCACAAGACACAGCAGCCTAATTTCATTAGCTAATTATCTGGATCTAATGTTAATTAATGTTTTGCGTTCTCCTACACATCCAAAAGATCACATACACAGTTCAAGTTCATACAGTGAAATTGTTTGGAGTAAAGCAACCATCCTCCTGAGTTCCCTCAGAGCTTTCTAAAAAATATTTCAGTAGCTAAAAGTTCATATCTTTTCCCTCTGGAGACTTCCCTCTGTCCTGTCAAGTTGATGACTACAATTTTTAGTAGTTGGGCTGTCAGAGACATTTCTAACCGGCATGTGTCAACCGGGTCCATGAGCTGCGTGTCACGCTTCTTTTCCCCACTCCACTATCTTTACGTTCAGGGTCTAATTTTTTCGGACCAGCTTGTACATGACAGAGAAATAGTATTATTGCAACAACACAAATGGGCCTATAGGTTTTCAGTCACCTGGAGGCTGCAGTTCCCCCAGCACCCATACTTCCCTTGGCTATGCGTGAACCCACATCAGGCTGACCGGGAGAAAGTGCTGTACCACCAGGGAGTGAGCGGCTGGGCTGACTTCGTTGTGGGCTGAGTCTGGTGGACTCAGTCGGAGGCGGAGGAGTTTCTTCTTCCTCAGGTTTTTTCAAATAACACATTAAAAACTTTCTGTAGCAATTGCTGTAGCGTTGACGTTACAGTGCGTCGGCTGAGTCGCATCACAGTTATTACTTGAGTCTGTCTGACAGCCTCTGACAGGCTGCTATGATTATGCTGGGTGTGCCAGTTTAAGATGGCACAGGTACATCCGGGCATACCCATGGCTACGTGGGTGGACTATCAATAATAATAATAATGATAATAATAATAATAATAATAATAATAATAATAATAATAATAACAACAACAACAAAAAGGGATTAATAATATGATCAAACTGCTTAAAAAAAAGACTTTTTTATATACATGGTTATATTCTGAAAAGGATGTAACAATTGCATCAAACAGACTATTTTTATAGCATTTATTCTTCCAATCAGTGAGGATGCATCTGTCTTTTTATGGGTTTTTTGATGTTTTACGAAGCACACTGCGCAGCTTTTTCTTCTGTATAACCTTTTATTATAATATAATCATGACCCTTTATGCACAGTATAATAATGATCTGACATGTGGATATATTTACAGTATGGCTGTATGTTTTTGTTTTGCATCTCTGTTTAGCTGTATGTTTTTATTGTACCGTCTTGTTCTTGCACTGTACATGACGAGTTTCTGATAACTGCAGTTAACGTGCTGCTTGAATGTATTTGAACGCAGCACTATGGATGCAGCTGAAAAGACGAATCAACACAGACATTTGACTGATTCTTGATCAGACAGCTAGCTGTGCATTTAATATCTGTGAGTTTCAGCCAACCCCCGCATAGCGATGTGTAAGAGACTCAATATAGAGACTTTACTGGTGGAGGGAAACTACTGTAAAGCCGTCGTGGAAACGTGTTGCACAGTCTGCCCAGTGGGTGGCAGACATGTCTCTTCATTCATACTAACAAGATTTTCCACATCCTGTTTGGAAAACTTCGCTGTGTTGCCCCTGTGGCTGCTTTCCTGTACATTTCACTGTCTACCGCTTGTCGTCTGTATATGTGTCTTGCTGATAGTTAAACCTTCTTCCGGTATGTTTTCCCATTCAACACAAAAATTCTTCAGCGGGCTGTGTTCGCTGTGCACACTGAGCGCACTGTTGCTTTCTGTTTCGGGGGAGAACGTGTTCGAGAGTCGTTCCGGAATGATCCAGGAGCTCCGGGCAGCCCTGGCTGACCTGGCCGGGGAGGGGAGGACTTACCTGGGCAAGCTGGCCGGAGAGCAGACGGTGCTGTCGGTACAGAAGGTAGAGTGCAACAGTGTGGCCTGCGAAAGACAGCTACACACACACTCACACACTGCATATGGATTTACATGGATAAATACCCCAAAAACAAAGTCTAGAATCCACCACTTTATTTTTTCAAAAATTAGTTTAACACCATATTCTGTAGTTGTAAAGTAACCTCTCAGCTCATATTACACATGCATTTACATAGAGCTGCAACGGTAAGTCAGTTAGTCGATCATTAACTGATTAATTGTTTAAGTCATTTTTAAAGTAAATATTCCATTCTTCACTTCTGAAATGTGATGATTTGATGTGTTTCTTAATCACCCTAATAATAGACTGAATCTCTTTAGGGCCTAATTGGACAGTTGGTCGAATAAAACACATTTAGAAACATAACCTTTGATAGTTTTCACTATTTTGTGCAGTGCCATACATGGTCAGATATAGCTTTAAACACGTTGCCCTGTGTGATATTGATTTCAGTGCTATATTGAAAGGTGAGCAACAGTATAGGTTACTGTGGGTCCTGATTCGACTTTTTTCACATTCAGTCTGAATTACTGTTGATAATCTTAAAGGTAAATGTATATACAGGTAATGCTTTAACCATGTCTACATTATCTGACCATGAGTTAGCTGCAATCCTTGCTCAAACTCCCCCCACTCCTACTCTCCTCCAGGCGTTCTCTCAGGTTTTGGGGGTCATTGCAGGAAGTTTGGCCAGTGGTGTGAACGTACTCTTACAATATGTTACACACTTCCTCCAGGCTGCTGGAATCCAAGGTAAACACTTCACACTAAAGTCTGTCCTGTCCATCACAAAGAGACATAGAAACAGGCTATTTGATTGTCTGCCTCTCCCTTTTAGTGATGTCACCATGTTCCTACATCTCAGCAATTAACTTGGTGTGTACAATATTAACCTTACTGATAGAAATAATTGAATATAATGGAAGGATTATTGCAGATTTGAATCACATATTTCTTCATCTTTAATAAACTTGAGGTAATATTAAATAATGCTCTAATATATTACTAAATTGTCCCCTTTGCTCTGTCTGTTTTCCACAGTTGGCATCCCAGTTAACAAGGTGACCCCAGAGGGGCTGATTTTTGTTGCCCAGTGGGTTCTCATGGCTCTCATTGGCTACTGCCTGATCTCCCTCGCCTTCCGATTGGTTGCCTCCACTCTGAGGCGGGCCCTATGGCTGCTGAAAGTGGGCGTAGCTCTGGCCTGTTTTGGATTGATCCTGAGCGATCACAGTGTGGGCACAGAAACTATGGCAGTGCGACTGGCTGTCCTTGTGTGCATCTGCGTGCTGTTGGGTGTCGGGACTGTGAGGGGATCTAATGTGGAAGATAAGACCACTCACCTGGCAGAGCAGGTGAAGATCCTGGAGAGACGGTTGAGAGAGATGGAGAGGTCAAGGAGGACGGAGGAGTAAAAGAGATAGACTGAGAAAAGTCAAATGTTTTCTTCTATTTTTTCTATCTGATGCCTTATCTACAAATGCTGGAGCATTGGTGTACTTCCAGGCCTTCTGGAATGTCAAGGAGAAAAGCACAATTTTACAGTTTGGATGTTTTCTATAATGTTGGGTTTAAAGTCATTTGTGGCAATATGATCAAAAGACTGTGCTTCAGTGTGTAAGAGCAGTGTGTAGACATGTTTACCACATTAAAAAAATTTCAACATTGAAACATTTTTGGAAATATGCTTATCTGCTTTTGTTTTTTGAGACTGAGAAGAAAAGATTAAAATCAGTCTCAGGCTAGCAGTTTCCCCGTGCTTCCAGTTTTTATACTTAGCTAAGCTAATCGCCTCATGGCTCTACCTCCTCAGTTAGCTCCCACTTCCAGCAAGAAAGTGAATAAGCATAATCCACAAACTGTTGGACTATTCCAATAAGAATGTGTAGAGTAAAGCTTTAATGTCCCAGAGGGGCAATTTGGCTTCCAGCAAGCCATCAATCAGGGCACAGGTGCAGGCCCTGGAAGTGTAAACTGTGCCAAAGTGTAAAGGATTCAAGAAGACAAAGCTTTTACTTCCAATGTTTTAACTGTCCTTTTACATTTAAGAAATATTTAAACATTTTGAAAAATGCTCATATTTGCTTTGTTTATCCAGAAGTGAGATGAGATCAGCACGACTCTCATGTCTATGTGTAAAGTATTAAAGGGATGTATTAGCCAAGCTTAGCATAAAGACTGAAAGCAAGGGGAAACAGCTAGCCTTGCTGTGTCCTTGTATATTATTTGTTCAATCTGTCCATAAAAAAATGTAAAAAATACAAATTTGTGGTTTTCAAGGGAGTTGCTGAAGCTGGTTCTTGATGAACAGTTTCTCCATCAACCCTGTTCTTATGTGCAGTGTGGTAGGTAGCTATACAAGTTCCCCCTAAACCACAAATATTTGCTTTTACATTTCTGTTTGTATACAAATTAAACAAACAAGATACAAAGTGTAATTGGTGAACTTCTGAGGTGTGTGTAGGTGGTTTTTGCCTAGAGCCAGGCTAGCTGTTTCCCCCTGTTTCAGTGCTAAGCCATGTTAACCTATGCTGACTACATATTTACCATACAGACATGAGATTGATATCAGTCTTCTCCTCTCACTCTATTTTCCAAAAGCAAACTATTCTTTTAACTCATAAAAGTGAATATACTCAAACTCAGAGAGAGTCAACTTTTCTATCATTTATCGTAATGTCAGAAATGTGTCAGGACATGCTATATGTACTGTATATATACATGCGATGCTATCCATATATATACTGATATCCAGATATCCTGACTGGATGTGGTAAATGTTTCTCAGTGAAAAAAGCTAAGTGCTGCCGATGTGCTGCAGTAAGCATATTGTCTAATTTAGCTTCTGTGTTCTCTCTTGAGTTGTTGGTAGCGTTTCTGCTTCTCAACCCAGTTAATTTTGCTATATACTTCATTACTGCGGCTAATTACCCCCTGTACATTTAAACTTACATTAAGCACTTAAGCACTCTTAGCTCTCTCCTTATAGCGACTTTCTTGCTAATCCCACAATTGCTAGTTACTTTAACTTACATGCCAGCTGACATGCCAATGAATGACCTCAGCTGAGTTCTGGTCTGGGGTAAAGGGCAGGACTGAAAGGCCTGGACCTTCTGAACTTGGGGCTTGATGACACCATACCCAATGACATAGCCGAGGTATTCGATCTCTGTACACTTGGCAGGGTTGATGGTGAGACCCGTTTTGCGGAGACACTCAAACACAATTCTGAGATATTCCAAGTGCTCCTCCCAGGAATTACTGTACACAACAACATCATCAAGTAGGCAAAAGCAAAATCTGATAGGCCATACAGTACCTTGTCCATGAGCCTCTGGAAGGTAGCTGGAGCTCTATATAACCCAAAAGGCATGACTGTGAACTATGACAGTCCCCATGGAGTCCGGAAGGCAGTCAGCTCACGAGACCACTGTGTCAGAGGAACCTGCCAATAGCCTTTAGAAAGGTCAATGGTGGTGAGGTACTTGGCCTTGCCTAGTCAGTCTATGAGGTCATCAATACGGGGTGTTGGATATGAGTCAAACTTAGAAATTGCATTCAAATATCTGAAATCAATACAAAATCTGTTTGTGCCATCCTTTCTAGGTACTAGAACAATGAGGTTACACCATTCACTCTGGGAAGCCTCAATAATTCCCATGGACAACATCAAATCAATCTCCTTTTTAAGTGGACCAAGGAGGCGTTCGGGAATCCGATAACTCATACATTTGATTGAGGCATTTTCCTTTAAGGCAATATGATGCCCGATGGCATTTGTACGGCCTGGATTGGCCTGAAAAACATTAGGTGCATAAAGGGCTCTCACCTGTGACTGCTAGGCCTCAGGCAAATGGTCAAGGTCAGAGGCTGAAGGAATTGGCACTGGCAGATACTGCTCCTCCACATCCTCATCTTTCACATTTCTGATTAGTAGAACACTTGATGTCTCCCCAGGCCTAGGGACCCACTTCAACAGGTTGACATGGATAATCCGAGTGGGGTGACTCTGACCTGGAGTCGAGATTTCATAGGTGGTAGAGCCTTGTTTCTTAATTACCTGAAAAGGCCCTTGCTATTTGGCCAACAGCTTGCTCTCCTTTGTGGGCAGCATCACCAGCACTTTCTGGCCAGGGTTAAAGCCCTCTCCCGAGTGGCTCGATCATACCAGGTCCTCTGTTGATGCTGCGCTGCTGCCATGTTTTCCTGGGCAAGTGCAGTCATTTTATCCAGCTTCTCCCTCATCTGAAGAACATAGAAAACAACATTAACAGGTTCTTTGCTCACCTGATCTCTCTCTCAGATTTCTTTTAGAAGAGTTGGGGGACCCCTGACCTCATGACCAAATAGCAGTTTGAAAGCTGAGAAGCCAGAGGAGGCTTGTGAAACTTCTCTGTAGGCAAACAAGAGGTAAGGAATCCACTGGTCCCAGTCTGAGCCAGTGCCATTAACAAACTTATGGAGCATCTGCTTCAGAGTCTGATTAAACCTCTCTGTGAGTCCATCTGTTTGTGGGTGATAAGGTGTAAACCTCAAACCTCTGATGCCCAGCTGCTGGTGCACCTCTTTCAGCAATTTGGACATGAAGTTAGAGCCCTGGTCGGTCAGTATCTCCTAGGGAAAACCAACTCTTGACAAGAACTGTACAAGGCACAATGCAATAGGCTTAGATTTAATTCACTTTAGTGGAAACACTTCAGGATACTTAGTGGCATAATCTGTAATGAAAAACATGAACCAGTTTCCTGATTTGCTCCTCTCCACTGGTTCCACAATGTTCATTCCAAGGCACTCAAATGGTGTGCTGATTATTGGGAGTGGTTGGAGGGGAGCTCTGGTGGGGAATTTAGCTGATGTTTGTTGGCATTGAGGGCAACTCCTACAGAACTGTGTTAGATCTTTACATGGGCCAGGCCTGTGGAAATGACGTTGGATGCGGGCTGTGGTCTTATGTTTCCCTAGGTGGCCAGCCCAGGGAATGGAGTGGCCCAAAGTAAGGACAGTGTCCCGGGCTATTTTTGGAACCATCAGCTGTCTGACTGATCTGTGGCAATGGTAAAGAGTACCATTCTGCAGAACATAAACTCCAGTGCAAGACTCATCATTCCCCGCCCATTTGTTCCCTCTGGCTTTCTGCAGACACTCAGCTAGGCTAGCATCCGGCTGCTGCAACTGACTAATACTCTCATGGAGTTTGAAACCCAGTGGTAGTTCAGGGGCAACAACAGGAGGAGACACTACTGTGCACCTGAACTTCTCCTGCTTTCTCTGTCTGCGGGATTTAGGTAGACAAGGTTTAGTGGGCCCTGACTGTATTTCAGCATCATAGAATGGCAGTGTGCTCGAGATTTGTACTGTGTCACCTGACTGCTTTGCATGGGCCCGGGTCAGAGCTACATTGCAGGGCTGAACGGGATGAATCAATTCCAGATGGACAGGCAGGTCATGGCCTTGCACAGCAGGAAACGGGAGGTCATCTGTGACACTCACATTCAATAAATAAGTGTGTCCTTGTACTTTGACATATACATCAGCAGTTGGATAGTTTTCCATCCCATGAACACAACAGATAGGAACAGTTTCAGTAGTACAGATGGCATGAGCAGGAACATACTGACGCTGCACCAGGGTCTGTGTACTTCTTGTATCAATGAGCGCTTTAAGATCCTGCCCATTAATTTGAACTGAGGTCACTTTTAAGGGCTGCTGAGATCTTAACTCTGGCTCAAATTTCGGTCTTGGCACATAGCACATCTGGGTGAGTTTTACGGTACTTTGGGGGCACCTTGGTTTTGTATGGCCCTCTTGCCCACATAAATAGCGAATGGGAAGTTTAAAGTTCTTTGAGCTGGTGTTAGAAACTAGCTGGTTCTCCTTTACAGGAGGCTTACCCACAGGCACCGCTGTGCTTGAAGCATGCTGAGCTGGGCCAGGTTTTGGGCTGTCCTTGGTTGACTTCCAGGATTTATAGGCCCACGATAAGTTCTTTGGACGTGCAGCCACAAACATGTCAGCCAGTGATGCAGCCTTAGCTGCAGTCTGGGAGTCATGTTCCTTGATCCAAACCTGGAGCTCAGGAGATAACATTCTTAAATACTGCTCAAGAAAAATGGTTTCACTTATTTCATCAGCCATGCAACGGCTATTCTTTCAAAGGTGATTAGGAAATGTTCAATATCATCTGAATCAGTCAGTTTTTGGAGTTTAGGTTCCCTGAAGAACCGAGACTGACCTAGATTTGTAATGTCCCAATGAACAGTTCCTGGTGGAGAAACAATCTGTGATGGAGAGTTAGCAGAACTAGTGTCCACCTTAAGCCTCTGTGATGGAGCAAGTTGAGGCCCAGGGACAGTTCGTGTTTGCACTTCCAGCTGGAGAGGATTAAACTGGTGCTGCAGAAACTTAAACCTTCGGACTTGCTGAGCCACTTCTCTGTCCCATTGAGCTTCTCGTGCCCTCTGCTGTCCTATATAGGCCTGGAGAATGTTTGCCAGATCTGCAATAGTAGGTTCTTTAATCTCTTCCCCCTCAATGCCTGTTACCCCCACCAGTAGCTTCACACTTCTCTCCTTCACTGTCTGTCTGTCCCTCCACTTCCAGCTGCAGTGCTTGGCTACTACCTGCTCTGCTTCCTCTTCCTCTCAGCATTCCACAAGCAAGAAAAAAATGGGGGGAAAATGAAGTGGAAAAAGCATAAAGAAAAAAAACAAAAAACACTCTGGCTCTTTAACTGGATGATCCTACCACTGCCACCAATTGTCAGGGACCCAGCAGTAAGACTAAGGAACACCAGGTGTATAAAGCAAAAAATAGTAATTTATTTACAGTTTAATTTCAATTTAAAAAATTATTTTTTCCAAAATACAAAAATAGGAAAACTAGAGGAAAGTAATTTAAAAAACTAGGGCCCTTTAACTCAAATTGAGGTCAACTAAACAAACAGCAACCTCAACTAAACTCAACATAACTGACAAATGACACATAAGGAAGGGTTTATATACACACAGACGTACAAGGGGGGCAGGAACAGACACTTAACTCTACATCTCAAATTAACCTTAATATTAGGGATGCACGGTATTATCGGCACATCATTGGTATAGTCTGATAAAAGCTTTAAAATGAAATATCGGCATCGGCCATTTCTGCTGATTATGAGAGGCCAATTTGTTGCCTTCTCCTCCGCTGCCTTCTCCCCTGACTGCTTCCCTCCACGGACTGTTTCATCCTTACAGTCCCGGTGCTTCCTCCGCAGGCTCCACCTCACTCAAGTTGCCCGTCAGACCTGCTGCTTCTTCCCACTTTAACCTGAATAACAAACTGGGGCTCGATGCTCCGGTTGGATCCACATAGAAAGCCGGGGCTAACATTAGCTGGGAGGCTAGCTGGCTGTGCTTCCCTCTGGTCATGCTGTGGCAAACGCTCCGCTAGCCTCTCAGCTAATGTTAGCATACTTAGTACAATCTATGCTTGCATGCATAATAGTCTCCTCAGCCAGCTGGAAAAAAATATGTGCATATATCGGTACCGGCATCAGCCATCGGCCACAATGAGTTGGAAATACCGGCATATTGGATATCGGCAAAAAAACCAATATTGTGCATCCCTACTTAATATCCACAAAGATTTAAATCAATTAACTATTTAAAAGCAATCTAACTATCAAAGCAAGAAAAATAAAACTTAAAGTCCTAAAGTAATTAAAATAACTGGATCTCGAAAGGCAGACTCCCCTCTTGCACGCCCGGTTGACCTCTTCCAATTCCTGCCTGCCACAGAATAAGAGGCCATCTTGACCAGCTCCGACTCTTTTGGCCAGAGGGAGGACTCGCTGGATCCATGAAAAAAAAAAGACAAGGTAAAGCATGAACGCAAGCAAGAAATATTAAAGACAGAACGTTAACCAAAATGCGTGCACTCAAATTAGCAAACAAACTGTCAATAATAAAGTGTGTGCTGTATAAAAACAAGACTATGTGTACTGTCATTATTTGAAATGTCTGTATGTTAAGTGTTAAAGAAAACCACTAACACTTGGTCCTCACATGTGGTGTGGCCACCACAGGTATAACCTTTGCTGAAATGATGGTGGATTGAATGTTTGTGTAGGTCACAAACCTCTGTTCTGTCTCCTCTCCAGGGTGTTCTAGCTAAAAGAGTCTCCAGGCTACCTGAGCACCAATTTAAAGGTTCCGGGAGATACCATGTGGTAATTAGTGTAGGGGTGTTAGTGTACTTTAATCTGCTGTTCAGGTTTTCTGTGATTTTACTGTAATGTGTAGCATAAATCTAGATTAGGTATACTATTTGACATGGGTGTAGTATGAATGTGTTTTAATGTATTTGTTGTTTTTGTGTAGTTTTGATGTTTGGGGAGGGGCAGATTTCCCTATACTGTGGTAGGGGTCAAGGTCATTGCCAGTGGCTGGCCATATAAGGCTGCCAGTGTCCATCAAGCACTGCTGCTGTCCGCATCACATGCTGCCTGTGGTCCACAGTATTTTATGGGGAGAATTATGACTGTTGTACTGTGTCTGTGGGTGAAATAAACACCTGGTTGGTCTGCACCTAACCTCTGCCTCAAACCTCCTGCTTTAAAGTCCAGCCCCTACATGGCCATCCTAACACAGCGCCATGAGAAAGCAGAACACATCAGACAACAGCAGTGTTATATTTTTATTCATATCTTTGTCATATCTTCCTATGCACACACACGTTTACCCAACCATGAGTACTTGTGGACAAAGCATGCTAATATATATATATATATATATATATGTATGTATATATATATATATATATATATATATAGTGTTGTCACACTGCTTACCAATGACAACTGCCTTCAAGATCAGCCACTGGAAAGATATTTTTTAATTCACCCCCTTCCAGTTCATCAGTCTTGCAACAGCAGTTGAAAAGGTTACCTTTATAACCCTCCAAACTGTGTCTTTCAGGTTGAAGCCACATACAGGTGCAGCAGCAGGTGCAAACCATTTGGGTGATGTTTGGGGAACATCAATGCATGTCAGTTCACATGATTGCCAAGGTATGGTGAAACATATGTGGTTATAATTTGGCAAATATGCATTTTTCCATGTCATATCTCAGCCACATGTGCCAGTTAAATACCACATATGGCCCAAAAGTTGATGCTATTAGGGAACTTATGCTGCAAACTTAACCTGGTCCAGAGCAGGTTATGTTCCTAGTTTTGGCTTAAATCAGCCTTAAAAAGCACCACCCTTTCACTAACCATCTGATTTGCTTCCATGTCCATTTAATACTGTTGGTACTGCAACTATTAGAACCCTGATCAGAAAATGGATTAACCATTGTTTTGATATATCATATTGTAATTTAAAAATATATATATTTTATTTACTTACAAAATACAAACAAAAAGACAAAAGATATACATTTCTGGCGATAAATCAATATACAACTGAGTCCTACCATTTCTAAACCCCTCCAAACCAATTTACAAATCTAAACCAACCCTATACCAATGCGCCCCTCAAATAATATCAATTATAAACGTCATTGCTATACTTTCATCTTACAGCACAGATAACGTGCAGTGTACTTATAGGGTAAGTAGTCTGTACTTACAGAATAAGGACTGGGGAACAGTGTGAACTTAATAATATAGCCGGCTCCCTGTTGTTACCATGTACTTATAGGGTAAGTAGTCTGTACTTACAGAATAAGACTGGGAGAAAAGCACATACATTGTGGTTTCTGTGTAATTCAGAAATAAGATTATTTTTCATAACTTCCTGCATACCTTATTATTGTGTAATTAAAGATATACTATGTATATTATAACATTACTGTATTGTTATTTTTTCATCCTCGGATGACAATACAAGCCTTCCATAGCTGTGCACTTGAGAGAGGTAAGTTTGCCTGATATGAGTTGCTGCACTACTGGATCAACATGTCTGCTAGGAGCTCATTTTCAAAAATGTAGACCCATTTCTCGACTTTTTCTATTCAAATTCATACAATGAAGACATACGACATAAGCAGAATAAATCTCTGGAGTGTGGGTGAAGCTTGCCTGTTAAACACACATGCATAAAAAATGATTGTCATAACTGCCATGAGCAAAAACATTTGATTTTAGTACACATATATATATGTAACATACTGATTCATACGAGGAAGTTACCTCCACTGTACCTACATTTAAGTACCTGTAAGAACTGGTAAGTATTTTATATGTACAGATTCATACAAGGAAGTTACACCGTAAGTTCCGGGTAATTACATGGTAAGTGATGGGAATTTACCCCGGGTAAACGCTATGCTGATGGAGACGGAGAGCAGCTAACAGCAGCTACAGCGGTGCTGGCCGGCTGGAGGGGGTCTCTCCGTTCATAACTGTCTGCAGGAGGAAAAGCTGCTGGAAGCCACAAATACAACAGAAATCCCTCTGGCTTCTCGCCATGCAGCTCTTCAACTCTCTGGCTTTCTGTTCCTGCGATTATCAGCTGGTAAAATCTTGTTAAAAAATGTTAAATCGCAGTGTAACCAGGGCTCCATCGAAACTGTCTGTCCTGTCTGGCAGCTGAAGTTGTCTGCTGTGGAGCAGCTCTGTCGAAACTGAACCTGTTCTGCTGAAACTGGCATTTAGGCGGAGCTGCCCTGCAGTGGACAGCTTCAGCTGACAAGTCCTGTTCAATGCGGTGCCTAAACATCAGTTTTGGCAGAGCTACATTGCAGCTGACAGGTCCACTGCTGGAGCAGCTCTGCCCGCTGTGGAGCAGAGCTGCAGTCGGACAGGTTCAGTAATGGCTCCGGTTAAACCACAATTTACATTTAAAAAAACATTTTACCAGTGGATAATTGCAGCTGGATAACTGAAGAGCTACAGGACAAAATGCCAAATAACTGTTTGCTTCCTCTCATTATATGTCGTTGCAGCAACTTCTGCCCTTCTGCCTCACAAAGTCGCTCCCCCTGAGCTCTCAATTAGCTAGCCCTCTCTCTTTTTCTTGTCTTTTTAAAAATGAGTCAGGGAACCCAACGTTTTATTTCTGTAATTCACAGGCTTTCTTTCTCGCAGACAAAGCCTTCAACCACTGTCTCTCCTCACCAGCGCTGTCTCTCTGTTGCTCGCTCTTGCACTCAGCTCGCTCGCCCTCTCTCTCCCTTTTTCTCTCATCTTTTTTTTAAATGAGTTGGGAAACCCACAAAAAAGCCTAACTTTTAACATTATCAAATGAAGAGAGATGTTATCCCCTCCTTTCTTTCATGGCAGGGTTGTACAGCTCTGACCATGACATGCAGTAGCAGAGGCCAAATGCCCCACCCACTGCTGCAGAGCGGAGTAGCTGACTGTTCGCTTGTTTATTTCAAGTTTATTAATATTAGATGTGTTGCATGTCCAAGCTGCACCAAATTTCAGCAATTCATTCCCCTGTATCCCTGGCAATGCACCCACCAAGTGTGAAGCAGATTGGATGAACAGTTCTCGAGATACGCGTAGGACATACATAAATACATACATATAATCAGACAGAGATTCCTTACTTTATATAGCGGGATAGAGAGATGTTCCCCTTGGGGTCCATGTGAAATTCTACTCTTCCACCAAGCTGTTGGGAGTTCCCAGACACAATCTTAATCCCTCAACCTTGATTTTTCTGTCAGACAAGTTGTGATTTAGGAATGGGGGCAGTGTGCATAGGCATGACAAAACTTTTACTTTCACTCATTCATATCAAATTGCTACTTGTTAAAGGAGATCAATGGCATAACTTTGCGGCATGGGACAGTCTTGTACCACTGCCACTGTTTCTTGTTTTCATACATCATTTTGCAGTTTTTTTTCCTTTTCTGATGTTATAGACTTGTATAGTCGTAAGTCTTTTGTTCAAACCTCAACTCAATGGCAGCTTTTTCTTGATTATGGAGAAAATGAAAGAAATACAGCTCTATGATGATTAATTTGAAGCTTTGATTCACCAGAAACTTACTTATTTGCTTGAATTTTTTTTGGACTTTTTATGATTGATTTAGTGTTTAATATTATAAAAAAATCACACTATATTATATCATAGGTCAATCAGTGTCTGTCTGTGGAATATGGCCTTATCATTGATTGCTGTAAAACCAAAAAGCCCCCCTGCTCTGATCACACCCCAGGCTGAACCTAGAGAATTAAAACCACATGACATGATTTTGTTTGGAGCATGCCCCAACTCAGCTAAGCACCAAATATCCAAAAACACCCTCTGTATTCCCAAACAGCTACAAGCACACTGTTCCCAAGTACAATGGAAATAAAAAAGGTAAGTATTGTAGGTCCTATAGTACTTCACTATCCTTACATTGCCTCAAAAAGGATACAAGATTTACATATAGAGAGAACATATATTTCAGGTTTATTAATGACACAAGCACAAATTCAAGACACTCACCAATTTTGTTACAGCACCCCCAAATCTCCACATTTCCTCCAGCCCTGTGGGTGCATCATTGGGTGCTATAACAAAATCAAGGAGCATCTTTAAGCATGTTGACAAGAGTACAAAACACTAGATTGGCAAATATAGCTAAGCAAGAACCACTGAAGTGTAATTTTCAGTTGCTGTTTTCAGACCTATGGAATGCTACAGCTGTCATTTAAGCCACACAATCAGACCGCCTCAAATGTATAGCTCCAACCAACCAAGGCAAGCAAAAGCAAAAACATCTGACGATGTTGACGTCTGAGTGGGTCAATAGTCAAAAAATTAGGTAGACACAGAGCTATGAATGCTCTCGGAGAGAGACTGTCTAAAGATGTGCGCTGCTAGCCACATTTATAAGATTCCTTGTATCAAGACTAAAAAGACACATAGCCATACAGAACAAGTATAAACCCTTTAACCTTTAAAAACATAAAATCATTAGTCTGAAGCATACTGAGACCTTTATTGACTCTGTTCTTTTGAGGCTACTGTTGGTTGACAAATAGTTTTTCAGCCTTTGTGATTGTTTACAGTTTATGCCCTGGAGTTGATGTTTACCATCAACTCTAGGGCATAAACCATGGATGAAACTGCTGATACCACTTCAGCTATCAAAATCCATTGAAGCAGCTGCAAATTTCTTCATGTGATATGAGGTTGTCTGTTTGACTAGTTATCCACAGGAAGAAGAAAAGCCATGTCATAATAAAATGGATGCAGGAGCACCAGGTACATCACCAGCAGCATGATTTTGTGGCTTGTGCTAAAGGCAGGGAGGGTCCGACCATGTTGATTACTCAAAAGTGACAGAAGAATTTATGAGGCTTGTGAGAGAAGTTCAAACCCTGGTCACTGGGTCAGCGACTGTGTGAAGTGGACATGATTGTCAGATCGTCAAAAACTGTCGGACATAGCCCCCTGTGGGGAGGGGGTTTCAGACACTGTTCGACAATCCAACAAGCACTTATTTTGAAGAATGCTGAAAAACCGAAGAATGTTTGCAGTCTTTCCTTTATCCACCTATCATTTATCTATCAGATAGATAAATGATAGGTGAATTAAAACAGATCACATATGATCTGTTTTAATTCAGGGCACAGTTTCCCTTAAACAATCTCCTGTAAGATAACTAATTGTGAATTTCTTGGGCAACCAACCTCAGCTCTGAGTTAGAAATGAAAGTAATTCCAGAAATTTGTTTTATCATGCATAGTTTCACTGACACAGAGTAGCACGTGCATGTACAGAATGAAGAAATATAAAATGAGAGGTAGGAAGCCAGTGCCAGCACCACTGGCATTGGCCTGACATCCAGAGGTGGATGTGGAACTGGAGAGACCAAAATACCACAAAAATAGTGCCAGTTTGATGTTGTCTCCAACTGCATCAGCACCCATAGCCATCTACTACATCTACACTTAGTGAATATCATTGGTTGCGCTTACACAAAAACAATAAAAACCACATTTTCAACCTTTTGCGAACCGCAGTTCATATCACCATTGCTACAGATAAGTGACAAATTAAAAGAAAAACCGGCAGAGGTCTGAATGCTTGACCCCCACAGTGTGGGGATCTGGTGGCTCTGTTTTGCTGTGGGGGGCATTCTACTGGCATGGTTTGGGTCCACTTGTCCTCTTAGAGGGAAGGGTCAATGCAAATCAATACAGAGTTGTTCTGAGTCAACACCTTTATCCTATGATGAAACATTTCTATCCTGATGGGAGTGGTCTCTTCCAGGATGACAATGCCCCAATTTACAGGGCATGAGGGACCACTGAATGGTTTGACAAATATGAAAATTATGTGAATCATAAGCTATGGCCTTCGCAGTCACCAGATCTCAACTCAATTGAACACCTATGGGAGATTTTGGACCAGTGTGTTAGACAGCGCTCTCCACCACCTTCATCATAACACCAAATGAGGGAATATCTTTTGGAAGAATTGTGTTCAACCCTCCAGAAGAGTTTCAGAGACTTGTAGAATCAATGCCAAGGCGCACCGAAGCTGTTCTGACGGTATGTGGTGACCCAACACCACTTTATTTTGTTTTTTCCTTTAATTTGTCACCGGTCTGTACATGTCAGTAACATCAGGTCTTGGACATAAAGGTAAAAAAACCACAGACCATATTTTGCTGTTCATATGAAAATTGACCCAAAGACACAAAGATCAAGTAGAAAAGAGGCCAAAGTCACCTTCACATTGAGAAATGAAAAGGCACTCACTGTGTTCAGAACATTTGAATAGCTTAGTTATATATACATGTATATTGTATGAGTTATGTTTAAAGCCAGCTATGATTTGACAGCACTGTGCTACGTAAATCACTTAACTAAAAACTAAGCCTCCTTTTAGTGAAGCATGCTGGTTATTTTAATGTAAACTGTCGACAAGTGACCTGAACTTGTTCGTCTCAGTTTTAGATGTGACTCCAAAAACCTGTTTGCTTAGACACCAAATGCAAGACATATACTGGATCCAGCCGACCTCAAGACAATGAAATACTGACAGCATCTGGTCTGCATACCCTGTGATGATGAAAGCATCAAAGTTCACTGCATTTACTCCTCACAACATGCAGAGGTAAAGAACAAGATACTGACAATAAAACCAGACTTTGGCAGAGAAAGGCATTTGTGATGTTACTTACAGGTCAATAAATACCTGTTTTAAGAAAAGTATTCTTGATAAGTAGGAATGTTTCTGACCTACATCCTGGACATCAGAAAGGATGCAGCAACACTCAACAGGCAACTGTTGGTGAATATGTACACTCCCTTTGGTTTTTTAACTGCATCATCCAAATGATCAAATTGAATTAACAAGTGCCAACAATTGCTAACATTGAACATCTTGTTTGGCCTGGGCTTTACTATGTAGGTGGTGTAGATTTTAGAAGCACCATAGTTCAAAAAGGTGTTGAACCACCTATGCAGGGTAATAACAGACAAACATGAAGCCGCAACACTGTCATGACACACTGGTTCGCTCTCCGAATGTTGATAAATGTTTGGGATATAGGTACCTAAGGCTCTGGATGGAAAGAAAGTGATATGTTTTTTGATGTAACAGTAAGGAGGCATGTGGCCACCTTGAAAGGCAGTCAGAGTGCTTCTTCTGGTAGCATTCTTACAGTTTGGTTGTTAAAAAGACACTTGGAGGGCCTGATCCCACCAGCATGTACAGCAGCCACATGTCACACCAGACCAACTTCATTTGAAGGGGGGGGTTCTAGTGAATTCAGTTTTACCAGGTTTTTACACACAAATTCGCACCATCGACCAATAGCAAACAGTGTTGACCTGCCAGTCAAAAACTGAGGTATCTATCCTTTTAGTAATTCTGTGTTACAGTCCTTCTCATTAGAAAATCTGTCACTTCTGCTAGAACCTAGGACCTGCAGGATGGACTACCAAACGGATAAAGCAGGCAACTTCCCCAGTGCACCAGACCCCATGGGCCCCAAAAGCTAAGTACACAGAAATTTCTTACCAAATTTTAAAATAAGCAAACCCAAACAAGGAGAGATTCTGAAGCTTTACAGAACACAACAGCCTGATGTGAAACTAGGGTATCTACAGTATTGAGTAGATGGTGTTACTGTGTGTTCTTTCTGTTGACTGTGCGACTGGTACTATCTATAACTACAATGTCACATGAAGAAATTTCTCCCTTCCGCTTCCTGGTGAGACCAGGCCCTGAAGGTGTGTTCAGACTCCACTCAATGCCAACTTTTGAGGTCAATGGACACAAATGGACAGGAACAGACCCGGGATCTCTTGAAGTATCTGCTCAAGATTAATTTTCACAACAATTTCAGATAAATATTCACTTGTATAACAAAGGTTTAAGACTCTATTTACAGTCCTGGCCACATTTAACACATACACATACAGTCAGTGTCTGTTTTTAGATGTCTGGTTAGTTCCACTGGCTGTTAGTAGCTAGTAAACACAAACTTAAAAAACACTCCACTGCTCAAATTTGATTGAGCACAATGACACAAACATTATCTTTGTGTTTAGTCTGAACACACCTCAAAGCTCCACACTTGAGTAAATCTCTTAATTTCTTGGTTTCTGGCACATTATATAAGAAATCACTCTCTATTCCACCTGCTAACACTTAAAAGAGAACACCTCCTTTCCTTATCTCCTTGCCTCTGGAAGTTTGATCCCAAAATAACTGACTCTTTGAATCCTACATGTGACTGCTCACAAACACAGCTTGCTGACCCAGCTGTAGTAGATTATATACCACAGATAATTGCTAATTTAGCCTGATAACACATTCTTTTCAGTCAGGTAAGGGATTAAACACTGAGCAAGGCAAGAAGGTAAGGGGTATGTACAGTCCAAATGCTTTTCATTGTTCCTACCTGTGCCATTTTGCATCCCTGATTTGAATGCTTAGACAAAGGAATGCAAAATGGTCACAGAGGGCTGCTGTAAAACTAAAGTGAGGAACGACTGGGAGGAGGCTGCTCCAGGGGCAGGACCTGCTCTACAGGAAGTTGGTGGAGTTTGTCCCTCCGTCGATCTGAAACTTGTAGGCACCGTCAGAGGAGCTGTGAACATTGGTGGAGGAGGGGGGTTGAGGAGATGAAGCTGTGTCAGCCTGGGGGGTGAAAATAAAAATTCTGTGATAATACAGTTAATACAACAGATTAAGTTTGCTTCTCTCATAATCGTTGTTTTTAGCATATGTGGGTCCATGTCTGTTACAGACCTGATCCTGTCATTTCCCCATGGTTAAAATGTCATCCAGAACCATGAGTTCAATTACCAATTTTTGGTAATGTATTCACCACAAATAAGTACAAGTACAATTACTTGCGTGTGTGTGTATGTGTGCATGGATGCATGTGTGTATATGTGTGTGTCTGTACCTGTGGTGCAGCAGTCAGCAGAGGGTCAGCAGGTGAGGCTCCCATATTCTCCATCTTGACCTCCTCCTTCACAGGTTCACTGGCTGCTGGTGGAGGAGAGCTGTACATGACTGGAGCTGGAGCATAGCCCTACAAACACACACATACACAGGCACACACACAGACACACACACACACAGACACACAGACACACACACACACACACACACACACAGACACACAGACACACACACTCTTTTTATCTTATGTAAACCACTTCGCAACTATAACTAAGTAGATTCAGTCATCACTCACATTTGCTTCTTTAAAGTAAATGTGGGGGGGGGGATTGTTGCTGCTGTGCTGATGCATCTCTCTCACTCTTCACTCTTTTGGTTTTGTTTAACTCTACATTTAGGGAAGGCCTGGCCTTCTCTAGCCTACAACATTATTAGCCTACAACAATAATATGTTTCTTACACATTAACGCATCAGTAACAATGATTCAATAATGTAATATATTTGATAAAATAACTCACAGGGGCCATTTTGTTGCAGAACAAGTATTCTACTTTTGATAATTAAAATACACTGTGCTCATATTACTTTACTCTTTATTACATTACTCTTCTTTTACTTAAGTAATATTTTGAATGCAGGACTTTTATTAGTATTGGAGTATTTTTACATTATGATATTAATACTTTTACTTAAGTGCATTTTTTGTTGAAAGGTGCTATTCAAATACAGTTGCCTTGCCTCTTAGGAAAAGCTTATCAAGTTAAAAAAACAAATAGTGCTTTATTAGGAAGGTAAATAGGAAAATCTGTTATTTGTCAGTCTGATCAACAAAAGAACCATAAACAACTTTCTTCATTTATTAGAAAGATTTTTCTTTTCATGATCTGTTATTTCCCCCATTAACTGTTATTATAGATAAATTTAAAGTCAGGGAGATTCTGTCCTTCAGAAAGAAACACTGTTTAAACACATTTATATTATACATAATTTGTCATCATTTCCATTCAGTCACATGTGAGGCTGAAAATTCCTGAGCTTCGGGTTCGATATGAATTACATAATTTCAATTTTCCCTGAAACATTTAGCCAAAAATAATTTCCAGTGTTCAAAAGACACCCTACCCATAATCTGGGTTATTAAACAATGAATATACAATCAAAATATCGATAAATACAGATGCAAATAATAAATAAATAATACAAATGCATTCTGCTGATAGAAATGGTTCATGTGCCTCCTAGCAGGACACAGTACACAGTATAATTACAGAATGCAGGTTCTTATTGACGTGCAGGTGTGTGTTAAACAGGTAACAGTCTGCAGGGAGGAGACAGCTGCTCTGGCAGTGATAATTGTGAGCCTTTATTAGTATTGACACAGTGCACATGTGTGCAAACACAAATTCATCAAAAGTCGCTGCAGCTGTTAAAGATGAATGAAAGCTGTGATCAGCTGTGTCACCAGCATCAGAAACAGACGTTGCTTCACATGATGCTTCAGAGGAAAGGACGTCTCAAGCCGAAACTATGAGAAGGGTCTATATGCAGTCTTGCAGACCTACACAACACACCCACTTTACTACATTACACACCCACTTTACTGCACGACACCCCCTCCCTTGTTGTCACCATAATGGCATGCTACACGACACACCTCCCTGACCCCTAACCCTAATCATCCCACTGCTCATGCTAAACCTAACCAAGTGGGTGTGTCATGTAGTAAGGTGGGTGTGTCGTGTAAATACTGCTGGTCCGCAGATAGACCTACTAGGAAATCATACTTTCCGCGTCCGCAAGTGCACAAGGGTCTCCGTGATGTAAATTTCATCATCAGAGGGTGTATGTGTAGGCTCTGTGTGTACATCCGCGTACCACCAATTTGTTGAAACCACTACGCTGTCCTCCTGTAGACACTGATCTACTGCGTATGTGTGGAACACGTCTTTCAAATGGACTCTAGAAAGTAGTACAAACAGAACTACTATGCGTCCATGGTGCCTGCAGCTGTCCACTCAGGAGTACATTTGTGACTTCATTTCTTTAAAAACATATTTCCTTGTTTCCTCCCTCCTCCCATGGTTTCCTTGCGTCTCTCCATGCATCCTCAATGGGAGGGACTAAGATGCAAGGAAAAGGCGAAAAAGTGAGGGAAACATGGATGCAATTTAAGAGGCTTGCAATGTACCCTATGCATGTACTGCATTCCTATTTTCATTAAGCTGTCACTTTTCTTAACATACAGGAACTGCATTCAGACTGAAAAGTCTGGTTGAAGTAACATATTATTGTGTTTAAAGGCTGATCAGGAAAACACTGCACAGTGGTTTGTAATACTCACAGACCAGATTTTACAACTGGAAAGTTATCATGCTGTAGCCCTGTTTACTAGTGCGCACATGTGGAATGTGTCTATGTCTGCAGACCCCTATGGCGACGGGGCGGAAAGCAGGTATTGGCCTTTTAACAGTTGGATCATACCATAGGAGCTACAGGTCCAGGGGGGTACTGGCCTGGTGGTGGACCGTTCCATTGTGGAGGCTGGGCAGAGGGGTACATAGCTGGGCCAGCAGGAGGGTAGGCAGGGTTCTGAGATGGGTAGCCTGGACTGAAACCCTGCATGGGGAGACAAACAGGAACTAGATCAGTAAATACTGAGAGAGGAAGCAGACAAACAAGAAAATAAAACCAAAACATTCAACTCCAGCTGACAGCTTTGAATCTAGTTTGGTAAGACCATGTAAGCCTGGTTTTACCAATATTTCAAAAAGCAGGCTTGTATTGTGATACTAACAGCAGGGGGTGGGGGGCCATTCCACTGTCCTGGGCCAGTGGTTTGAGGGGGAGGATGGACTGTAGGATCCTGTATAGGAGCACACATACACACACAGAAATGTACACAAGAAAAGTACTTGTCTTAGATTAACATTACACAAACAAATCACCAATAATACACCATTAATTGTGATACTAATTACTAAATACTATTACTAAACACTAATGATGATAATTTGTATAATGATCATGTAAACAGGTATTGACTTTGTATAGTAAGTGTGTGTTATGTACCATGCCAGGGTTAGGTCCATGGTAGTACTCCTGAAAACACAGAAAACAGTCACTTTCTGTCATTTGTTGAGTAAACATCAACAAATCAAGATTCACTTTGAGACATTCATATAAACATTCCATCAGACAAGACCATTTCCACTAAACAATATGTGATACTATTATGGGATACTGTCAATTATACGAAATTATATGAAGACCCAATTGTACAGTAATAACATCCATGACTACATGAAAAGTGATCAGTATTAGGAGTATGATCTCACTGCTCCTGGTTGTCCTGGAGTGCTGTAGGGAGGAGAAGGTCCAACAGGACCACTGGGAGGAGGATGGACTGGAGTGGTCTGGAGAGAGAGACATACAAATGATGAGGCAGTACATTGTTTGGGGACTGCAACTAATGATTATGATATTTTCATTATCCATTATCTGTTTATTATTCTTCAAATTAATAATTTTGATTAATTAATTGTTTAGTCTTTAACATGTCAGCAAATAGTGAAAAATTAAATAGCCTATTCTGTCTATCCTAAATATATTCAGTTTATAATGATACAAAACATAGAAAAGCAGTAAATCCTCACATTTGAGAAGATGGAACTCTTTTATGTTTTTTAATGTATTTTTATATATCAGTTTTGGGGTGAAGATTATTAATTTACTACACAAAATGTTTAAAGGGGCCAATATTTCAGTCAGCGAACTCATGTGGAATGGTTTATCATGTGAATGCAGAATGTACAGTGTTGATATTTGGTGTCTAGTCTCTGACTTTGTCACTCCACACATGGAAGCTAGCAAGCTCAACATAGCAGGGAGTGATGATAATAACTTCCTTTGGGGAAAGTAGGCACTGGTGGCCTTTACATATCAGTGTGTGTTTCCGGGTGTTGGGAGTACTACTACATACTGTACATAAAAAAAAGTTATATAAAGCCTTTTGTTACTCCAGAGGGAGCTGGTCTGAGAAACTGCCTTCAGTGACATAACATTAACACATCCGAATCTTCAACTGGGTACTTCAGGTACCAGGTTTTGACAGGGAATGAGAATGTGTGGAATTAAAAAGAAAACATCTTTGGTTCTGCTGCATCGATTTTCATGCTTTCTTTTTTACTGTTAATCGAGAGTCTGACAATGTTATGTAAGTGCAATGCTAAATCGGTAGAGAACATGGCCCGCACCCTGACTCCCTGACAGGCCATAACAAGAGTCAATAGCAACAGCAAAATAAGCTGTTTGGCATTGGCAGAGAAGATTTGGCATATTTTTCATGGGCACAACCCACATACCCAGCTCTACTGCTCATCCCAAAAATGCATGTTCCTTACAAATGTGGCACCATTTAAAAGGGAAATAAACAGGCTTTCCAACGTTATAAGATTTATTGCCAAGAAGCATTGTTACAACAAAGAGATAATCTACCAAACACAAATTTCCTTACTTTTTGTGCTATGTTTACTTGTTAGTGCATACTATTAGTACCTGTAGTGTTGCAGCAGTGGTGGCTTTCTTTTTGAAAATCTTCTTCCGACAGCAGCAGCAAATCCCAGCCGGGATGCCCAGCAGTAAGAGCAGAGCCATGAGCGGGTTTCCTCCTGAGTACTCCTTGTGGTCTGCAGTGGAAAAGAATGTTGGGGTGTGCACAGGTACAGCTGTTATGGGCCAAATTCAGACCAAATCCAGCAATGCATGAAAAATGGTAGTCCTCTCATTAATTTGAATGGTGGTAGTGCATTTACGCTGCGGGAGGGGGGACCTCATAGGGGCCAGCAAAATAATGCAGCAGCCATCTGACAAGAAAACGGACCAGACTCAAATTTTGCCGAAGCGCAACCAAACGTCACATTGTGCTGGCCAAACATATATCTAACTGCACATTCCTGATGGATTACTTCGTACCGTGAACACCGTATTTGACTGTTTACCTTGTGATCATTGCTGATGACACACTACTTATATCTGCATACGCTACGTTTTAGTTGCATACTAGCTGAATAAACTTGTCTTTTGATTTCTAGAGGACTTTCTAGAGGGCTTTCTTCTTGTCAGTATCCAGTCAGGCTAGCTATCAGGCTGATCTATTTGTTCATATGAAAATCAACAGACAGAATATATGTTATCACCATCTCTGTTGCAGTTTCTTTCATTTTGTAAAAACATAAACATGCTACCAACCCAGTTCCCTTTTCTCAACACATACTAAAGAATTTAGTCTGCTTTCATGTCTCCATTATAGACTAAATGAATGAATGTTTTCTTCCAATGTTACTCCCCCTCCACCCTGATGCCAACCACTGCTGTAGTTACTTGTTTGTGCAAAGCAATAACATTACTCAAACTATGTTATTACTATGAAATGCACATCATTACAACTAGGGCAGTGCCTGTTCAAAACATGCCTGTTCGGAATGGGCTGATTGCTTATTATTTCTTAAGAACTGCGTATGTATGTATCAACTGACAAATGTATTAATTAAAATGATGTGGACTTAAAATTAATTAAATAGTTTAAATTCAGACAGAAATTTAACTAGTGAGACTAAACTGAGGTTGAACCGTAGAAGCAGTTTACGGCCTTCCATTGGTTGAATCTCCTGTCAATCAAAGGTGTCTGTGCTCCTATTTGCTAGTTTTATTGCCTCCGCCTGTTTTTTTCTCCTGTGTATGCTCATTCTTCTCTCTTGGGCAGTTTAAATGAGCAGAGCGTGTACCTTTGTCCTGCTCAGCAAGTCAGAGCCCAGACGCCCCACCCCGCTGTGATGTGACGGTGTTTATATCAAACAGCCGCGCCGCACTCAGACACAGAGCTGAGCAGCTCGCTGTTTGCTTGTTTACTCAAAGTTAATTAAACGTGGCATGTGTCCAAACAACTTCATACTCCACACTACACTTCCTTGGGTCCTCAGCAGTACACCCATCAAGTGTGAAGTCGAGTCAGAGCACCATCCTGACACATCCTGCACTAAGACTTGAACGTACATGCCAGGTTTCATTCACAGTACGCAGTTCAATAGTAGAGCTTAAGTCTCTTAAACTTTTTCAAGTTATTACCAGTATGGATGTACCACCTCTAACCACAGTGTGAGTTGCAATGGCAGAGTGGCTGTAGGGGAATGAGGGTCAGGCAACTGTGACCTGGAATGAGTGCCAGGTCGCGGTGACCTGTACCGATACCAAACATGTCAGTCCACTGAACCAAAACAGGAGACATCTGGAGATATTGGGAAAGAGGTGGAATACCACACACACACTTAGTGCAGAGATGCCTACTCAAATTTGGTCAAAGTCCAAGATAAGTGAAATTGGGGAATGTCTCATTGTTCTTTAGATTTGAGGGTGCCAAAGAGTCTGGCAAAACAGGATGAGACTTGTCACGCAACATGAACACATACACACGCATAGCCTGTCTCCAATATAAAAAGGCATGTCACGTTCTGTAATGTTGGAATTTTGTCTGTCTACGTTGTTGGTGAGCCATTGTGAAATAAAAGAGATTCCCCATCTGACACCTGTGTCTCGACCATCTGATTCCTCTGTTGTCCACCTCTTTCTGCCACAACATGGTGCTGTCCATATTTCAACTCATTCACTCCATGAGCAGAAGAAGCAGCAAGTCAATGTTGTTTATGAGGTGTTTTTATATATTTCTCAAGAACCGCTGATCCAAACAACTTCACACTCTACACTGCACATCCTTTTCAAAATATGCAAAGGACAAACATACATACATACATATAGACAGACAGACAGAGACTCCTTGCTTTATAGTTAGTTAGCTTTTGCCTGTTCCCAAATTCAATATAAAATTGTGACAATTTCAAACCCTTTTCAGTGAACATGCTTCTTTCTACTCTCCAATTTCCAAAGTGGTGTTGATCATTTCTTCACGGAGCTAGGCTCTGAGGAAAACAATCTAGTGGTCTTTGCGACAGCAGCACAAACAATAATACCACTTGCTAAGACTGGGGGGATGTTGAAAAGTTGTCTGTTTCCACTTTAAAATTACCTGATACCATGTGATCATCAAACAGCATTTGTTCTGTAACATTAATCTCCAATATTAGATTATCATATTAATCAGACTAATTAAACTCATTCACATCTCATTCTAGAGATAAAGAAATTCAAATTAAAAAAAATATTTTCTTTCATTCTTTCAGTGTAATTAAATTTATCTTGTCTTGAGTTTTTGGGAGAGGTCTTGGTATAAGATTTTAGCTTCCTACCTCTCCTGTACAAATGTTTATTTACTTTAAATGAATATAGTTGAGTATATCCAGGTAAAAGTTTGTTTGTTACCTGCATGTGAACGTTTTCATGTATATATTACATTTTTCAATTATATAAAAATAGCATTTTGTATAGCACAAACAAATAGATAAATAAAGTAAAACACAAATCAAATCCGAATATTTAGACTGTCAGGGCTTAACATCTGTACAGAGGAGAAGAATCTTCATGTCACACTTGTTACCAAAAGTTTTCTTATTTCAGGTCATAATGCTGACCAGAATTAAATAATTGCATAATGTTCATATTGTTAGCTATCTGCAGTAATTGGTTATTGGATGTTTTGTGGCTGATAAAAGTTGTCATCAACACATCTGAATTTTTTGTACAGGATCAGACTTTTTTTTAACCTTTATTTATTCAGGGAAGTTTCACTGAGTGTCTCTTCTGCCCTGATCACATTCACACAGGTACACACATTCACACCTGGAAGTTGCCCAGTATAAGATAAGGGCTTGGCTCAAGGGCACCTCAGTGGTGGTAATGAGGGAGGGACAAGCGCCACTTTTTCACTTTCCCCACCCAGACCTTTCCAGTCTTTTTGATCCGGTGACAGCCAGATTTTTCCCATCATGTACTGATCCTTGCAGTCAGTGGAGAGCGACTGCAGTGCCTGCCTCCAACAACTGCAGCCACCTAAGTCTCATGAAATTATTGTTGCCCACATGTGCATGACATTAGAGCTTGTTTCAATTAAGTCGGAAAAAAATCTAACATGCATTGTGCAGTGATCGCCAATGATCAATTCTGCGCAGGCCTGGTTCATCTCAAATGAGCCCATTGTCTCATCTAAAACAACAAGCCCCCACCACTTAGTAGTGCCGGATTGCCGGATTTGATGTGAATGCAGCCTTGGCCTTATATCTTTAATGATAGTCCGAAGGCAAGATTCTGTCAAGTACAGTTACTATAGTACCTGTGACATCACAGTTACAGGTCATTCTTATTAACCATGAGCCATTAACCATTAATTGTTTACACAGTACTGTGCATTAGAGGTTATCACAGGTCCAGAAATTTCTATCCAACCTGAGAAGAACCTATGACGATCTTACCTGAGCCAGAGATGAGAAAACTGACTGGGTATAGCTGCATTTGATTCTTTTTTTCCTTATTTTATTTAATTTACATACTTTTTCATTCTATTTGTTTTGTCAGCTTATACATTCTTCACCATGATAACTACTCTTCACTGTGTTTGTGTTCCCTCCTAGGCATTTGTTCAACTTTTACTGTATGTCTCAAACTTCTACTAGAAATAATTTGTTGGTAACTATTTCTAGTTGAATATGAGAAGTTGATAACTACTTTACAGTTTAACAAACTACAGTTATCTGGCATATATTAGTATTGATTAGTTAGTTAAATACGTTTGTTTACAATTGTGTACAAGCTAACAGCAACCTTACTACAACTCTCTCTTCATTGGCTATTATTTAACTTGGTGTTTAGTCAGAGTTTCGACACTACATGAGAACACTACAGTGTACTGGAAGGATTGCCATGTTCTGTGTGCTGTTGTACTGGTTTATTTTATGGAATGAGAACCATATGCCTGAACACCACAAGAGGTACGATAAAAATATATATAAAACAAGCCATAAAATGATGTTCATATCACACTAAAATGAAGGGAAATTAGTGGCTGCCTGCAAGCTTGGAAAAAGACAGTAAAGTAAAGAATACTTAAGGGCCTGTATATGCTAGAAAATAACTAATTTGTATGACATATTCGACCACGTTGGAAGACAAAAGTGTTTATAGTTGTTCCGGTTCTGGTGAGTAAAATCGTGATAATCATTCAATTCAGAGATACGAAGCACATTTTCAGACAGTCTCTCCTGGAAGACATTTGTGGTGTCACACTTGCTTGTGTGCATGAAAAGTGTTGTAGTGTGAAGAATGCAAAAAAAGCTAGATAGAGAAGTTGCCAACATTGTCACCTCGCCATGCCTGGCCAGTCACTGTGTGAGGTGAGTGTGACTGATTATCTGTTTCAGAAAGTTACAAAAATTGTCGGACACAATCCCCAAATCCCACTGTTGAAAAGGTGTTGGGGAGGTTCTGAAACTATTTCACCATTGACAAACACTGCTGTTGAATCATACTGGCCCTTTAACATAAAAGGAGCAGATTCTAATGCCAGGGATATGAACAAGCTGGACAGAAGGAAATGGATGAATGAACAGAGTAAGGCCGTATTCAGATCAAATCAGGTGGTGCGGCCCACCGCCAAAGGGTTTAGCAGAGGTGTGTGGGGGTGTTTATTTGTGCTCTAGAACATTACTGCTGTGAAACAATCAGAAAATAACGTTTATTGATTTGATTCACCAGCTGTCTCGCTCTCTTCATTCACTCTCTAGCTCGCTCTACCACAGCTGCTCTCTCTCTCTCTTTCTCTCTCTCGCGTACTAAAATACTGATTAATTAGCAATATAATCATTATTTATTGTATGATAACTCCAAATGTGTGGTCTAGCTATTATCCAGCCATCAGCTTTCTCATTAAGACAGGTACATCATTACATATGGTACCATTCAAGTCTTGTGTTTAGCAAGAAGCCTGTCTTATTCTCTACAGCTCAGAGTCTGACAGAACAGCTGAAGAAATAGTAAAAGCACACTTGAAAACTTTTTCTGTGCTTTTTAAATCAAATTCAAATTCATTGATTGCAGACAAACACATATATACATATGAAGACCTACCTGTCAGGTCCATCCTGGTAACAGACACCAACCGGTCCCTGCGGTCTTTCAGGGTGTAACGTCCCTCATCACTGTAGTTCACATTTCTGATCTCAATGTTCATGGAGTGGGTCCGAACTCTGTCCCAGTAATCTGGAAGGTCCTGGGATACCCGTGCTCCATCACGCACCTGTGGGAGACATTCCTGTTAGGTCATCACTCAGCACCATTTCCATCTGAATCACAAGGGAATATGCTTGCAAGCTTTTAAAATGTTACAAAAAATAAAATTGATGGGGTTTTCAAAAACATCCATCTGAAAACTTCAAAGACGTAATTGGTGTTTGGGAAATTATTATTTCTTAGGGCCAGCTAATGCACTGACACATACTCAGCATTTATATAGTATTGTGGTACAAAGACATACTGAAAGATGAAAACACAGGTATTGAAACAAATTCAACCCCCCACTTCTGTACTTTGAACAATCCATCCCCAAATCCTGAATCCACTCCATCCCTGTGCACATCACCTATTCAACCATCCTCCCATCTATCATCTATTTATCCCTTCATCCATCTCACCAGTGTAACGTTCGCAGCCTCCCCCGAAAAGGAGAGGACAGCGTCGGCCAGGTCAATGCCCTCCAGTGAAATGTAGAGAGTCTCGCCTGCTAGACACTTCAAATAGTAATGCCTGGCTGGAATAGAGAAGAGAAGAATACAGAAATAAAGTCACACTACCAAAGTATGGAGTTATATTTGTGCCTTAGTCCTGAGCACACCATGGGACATATTGAACACATAGAGGGTTTTTCCTGAAGAAATTAAATTACATTGAAAGATAGGCAACAGTAAACTAAGCTAGATGGCTAACTTCATAGTAGCCAGCTACAAAGCTAAGGCAGCGGCAATGTAGTTCTTTTAAAAAGTACGATTTCAGATGACCAAGATTTTCTTAGGTTGACTACAGCCCTACTAGTTTTAAAGATAGGTTGACGATACTGACATCATATGACACCAGATGACCTAAGGTTTTGGTACCAACCATGTCATGCTAGCTTTTCAGGAGGGCAGGTAAATAATGCTCCAAAGTTAGCTACAGTTAGCTTAATTCATAAAAGGGGTCCCTTTGAACTCTCTCTCTGTGTCTTCCATGTGTGAATAAGAATCTTTCCTTGTTCTTTTTTCATATTTGCATGGATTATGGATGGATTACGGACCTTGTTGAAATGCAACTTGCATTCGAACATGGAACACATTTATTGTTGTTAATTATTATTTATATTAGTGCATCTAAGATATTATTCCCCTCTTCCCTTCTAAGATGATCTAATTTTAATGGGCTTGATGATTTTGAAATTCAACTGGCATTTTAAAAGGCCTGGTTTTTGTCATTATTTCTGTTAGTGCATATAAGAAATATGCCTGTCAAGCTGACAGTGAATGGCCTTGATGGTTTTATTGGAAATCTGTAGTTCACAGGAGAGAATCTGTGTTCAAAGTTAAAAAGATGCTATTCAACAATATTATTTGAATTTTAATATTCTTCCTTGGTGTTGATTCTACATTAATGCCATGATTTTACATTTTAATATCCATTATTACAAGCTTCAATATTAGGAAGAAAAAAAGTGATTAATCGTGATTAATCACAGCAAAATGTGAGATTAATTAGTTAACTTTTTAAATTTTAAAGACAGCCCTAGTATATTTGTTTCTACCCATTAGCTATACCGCTTATCCTTTTAGATCCTTTACTAAAGGTCCTGCATACTCAGGTATTCTCAGTTGTGTGGCATATTAGATATACTTATATACTGTGGCATATCAGATATACTTATATACTTTTACTCAACAAGAACTTGGAACATGAATATTTTTTACCAGAAAATTCAGAAAAAATAAATAAATAGAGAGAGGAAAAGATGAAGAGAGAGAGAGAGAGAGAGTGTGTGTGTGTGTGTGTGTGTGTGTGTGTGTGTGTGTGAGAGAGAGAGAGAGAGAGAGAGAGAGAGAGAGAGAGAGAGAGAGAGAGAACATTTGTTTTAGGGAAATAATGGAAAAACTTGCAGGCAAAGCTAAGGAAATAGTCAAGGTGTCAGTGAGAAACAGCCCCTACAACCTTGAGTATAACCCTGATGCAGTGTTTAATATTCTTAAACAGCACTTTGGTGAAGCCATCTCCTCATCAACTCCCCTATTTGACTTCTACGCCACCTTGCCAAGCACTGGTGAGATTGCGTTTGATTATTGGCTCCGCCTTAATGAAACTAAGGAGCATGTTGTTGACTGTCTGAATCGGAGGGGTGGCTCAGTTGATGAACCTGGACTTGAAGTATCAATGCAATTCATCTGTCATTGTCCTGATGAGCACCTAGCCACATTCTTCAGAAGCAAGCCTTTGGAAAAATGGTCTGTTGTGGAGGTGCAGGACATGCTTGAGAGCCGTCAGCAAGAGTTCAGAATTGCAAGTAGAAGACAACACACAATCCCACAGTATTGCATGTCACAGTCAGAGTATACTGTGAGTACTCAGTCCCTCGTGGAGAAAAGGCCTAGCCCTCAGTGAATTGAGCCCACCCCGCCTCTTGTCTCACAGCCAGTTCCTCTGTCCAGCAACCCTGATGCCACATCGCTGTCTCACCTGATAGACATGCTGTCCAAGCTCCTCCATGATCAGCAGGCTCATAGCAACAGACCCAGTCCCTCCTTTAACACACAATTCCAGTACCCCAGACCCCGTAACATGTGTCATGTCTGTGACAGCAGAAGTCACAGCACAAAAACACACTATGTTCGTGACCACCTCTGCTTCTCATGCTTTTCAAGAGGCAGACAGCATCACAGACAGCCCCAGACACCAGCACACTGTCAGTGCCTCTTCTAGTCCTGCTCATGCCAACACTACTCCGATGGAAAACTAGCATGTCCACATTCAGAGGGGGAGAATGTGGGCACTGAATTTGCCCCCAACAATTCAGATGCAGATGACCTTCAGTCAGTGTGAAGTTACTTTTGTGAACAAGAAGGAGATGATAAAGTGATATTTCAAAGAACACAGCATTTAATGGACAGTGACAGTCTTTTTTATACAACAGTTGAGACAGCAGGCAGACAGTTCTGTGGACTTTTAGACAGCGGCTCCATGGCCTGCACTATAAATATGGAGACATAGCGCATCCTCCTTGAGTGCGATCATCAGCCATTTCCAGTAGTTAAATAGTTGTGGGCTGTGGAGGTGTTTTGTGAAACCCAAGTGCATCTATGACTTGAAAATGACTGTATATGGCATTCAGATGATAGTTCCTGTACTTGTGATACCTGGTCAAGTTGACACTTTCATCATAGGCACCAATGTCATAAAACACTTCCTGCACTGCATGAAAAATGACAGGGCTTACTGGAAACTTCTGAAAAAACCTGACACTGGAAATGTGGGAGAAAGTGCCAAGTTTCTGGGGCTGATGGCAAACCTTGAGCGTTGGAGAGGCCATCATATTCCTGACAAGATAGGCACAGTGAAATTAAAGAAATCTGTAACACTGCAGCCTCGCACAGAGCACATACAATGAGGCAAACTCCCAGTGCAGTCTGACCTCTCCATTGGCAGTGCAGTTATCGTGGAGCCTCCAACATCAAGAACCCTCAACTGAAATGTGATAGTTAGCAGAGTTGTGGCACCTCTTTGGAAGTCCTGCAGTGAGTGAGCATCTACCCTGGTATTAGTCTACAAGAAGAATGAAGACCTTCGAGTGTGCACTGATTTTAGGGAGCTAAACAGATGTACCTTCAGGGATGCTTTCCCTCTGCCTCACCAGTCTGATACCCTGGCTGCTCTTGGAGGTAATGTTTTCTTTAGCTCCATGGATCTGACCTCTGGCTTCTATAATGTCCCCCTCCATGATGACAAAAGGTTCATCTCATACACAACCCTTGTTGGCCTCTATGAGTATAATAGGCTACCATAGGGCCTCTGCAACAGTCCAGGCTCCTTCATGAGGATCATGACATCCATCTTTGGTGACCAGAACTACACCAGTCTCCTTTGTTACCTTGATGACCTCCTCATCTTTGCACTACCTGAGGAGTTAGCCCTTGAGAGACTTAAGATGGTGTTCAGTCGCCTGCAAAACCACGGCCTCAAACTTGCTCCAAAGAAATGTCACCTTATAATCCATATAAGGTGACATTTCCATATAATCACTGAGAATGGTGTGTCTACAGATCCAGAGATGGTTGAGGTCATAGCAAACCTTACAGAGAAGGACCTCATGATGGAGGATGGTTGTACTCCCTCTCCTCGGAAGCTGAGATCAGTTCTGGGCATGTTCAACCACTACAACAACTTCATTGAAGGCTTCTCTACCCTAGCAAGACCACTATATAAGCTAACATCTGAGCCCAAGTCCAAGCCCCGTTCCCAGCGCCCAAAATGTCATAAGCTATCTCCTGCTGACTGGACAACAGAATGCCAGGAAGCCTTCTGGTCTCTGAAACAGGCTCTCATGGACACTGTGGTGTTGACTCACCCAAATTTCAATAAGCTCTTCATTTTGTCTGTTGATGCTTCCACCTATGGTCTAGGTGCATGTCTGAGGCAAGTAGCAAGGGGTGAACAGAAAGCAAGACCTGTAGCCTTTGCCAGCAAGTCCCTGAACCAAGCCCAGTACAGATATCCTGCGCACTGCCTTGAGTTCCTGGCTTTGAAGTGGGCTTTCTGCCACAAATTCAGTCATTGGTTAAAAGGAAAGCCGTTCACAGTGTGGACTGATAATAACCCACTCACCTACATCCTCAGCAAGCTTAGGCTGGATGCTAGTGAGCAGCAGTGGGTGTCCAAATTGGCCCCTTTTGACTTTGACTCAAGTATGTTCCAGGCGTGCAGAATGTCATCCCTGACCGCCTCAGCAGAATCCCTTTCATTAAGGGCAGTATCACCTGGTAAATTATCCAAGAGCGCTACCAGTCTCTTGTCAATGAGGCGAAGGAGGTTCAGAAGGATGTCCAAGACGCATTCCACTTGACTGTGAACACTTTGATCCTGTCCTCAGAACCTGGAACACCAAAGGAAAGGCAAAATCTAGTAATGTCACCACCAACACTGTTGCAGCCCTGTTCACGAGACCGAGTGGCTACTATAGAGGCAGTTGGCAATATCTACTCCCTCCATTCTCAAGGAACACTTCCAGCCGTCTCACATGAACTCCAACGGAAGCACGAGGAAGACACCACCATATCCAGAGCCCTGTACTACGTTCAGTGAAAGCGGTGCCCATCCAGGCGTGAAAGAAGCCATGAGAACGCTCATGTCCTGAGACTTCTGAGGCAATGGGAAAAGCTGAAGTTGATAAATGGTCTTCTGTACAGGGTAACCAAAGACCTGTCTGCAGGCCATAAGGTCCACCAGCTTGTTGTCCCACCAGGACTGAGACCAATAGTACTCAAGGGCATCCATGATGATGCAGGGCATCAAGGCCAAAGTCGCACACTTCAGTAGGCTTGTCAGCGGTTTTACTGGGATGGCCAAGAGCAGGAAATGAAGGAGTATGTGGCAAAGTGTAAACGGTGTGTTGTGAGCAAATCTCCAGAACCTGAAGCTAGAGCCCCTCTTCATTCCATCCAAACTCACGCTCCACTTGAGTTGGTGTGCATAGACTTTTGACTTCAACCGCACCCTTGGCAGTATGCTACGAGCTTTGCTCCCTCGTGAGAAGAACAAGTGGCATTACATGAACGTATTTTAGCATGACTGGGATTACAGGTTGTTTTAGTGGGTGAAAATCCATTGTCCATATCCATATCTGAGATCATATGGTTTTCAGCCAGCTGTCTGTCATTTGAGGAGGCATGATAGAGCCTGGTGATTACTAATAATACATTATAGCATATTTCCTTACTGGCCTCTGGTATCTAGCCACATACATTTTTTCCCCTGGTTTTCAGATATCTGTTTTCTAACTCTGACCCAAAACAATAGATGTGAATGGACTTTCATTTCTAAAATGTGTATTTAAATGTATATGATAAATTAATATCATTATAATATTATATTATAATATATAATATTAATATACTGATATACCGGTTTGTTATATCGTACAAATAGTGTTTTCTGATAATGAGGACTTCCATGTATCACTGTCTCAGGATTAAAGGCTTATGTGCTTCATTGTTCATTCAGTTGGGATTCAAAGTGGTGTTTATGAGATGAAATCTTTCTATGCACAGATTGTTAAATAGAAATGTGTTTGAGATAATTAAATACTGTTTGTTTATCTTGACAAACATGATATTAAAGTAAAACTACTGAAAGAATAAATATCACATGTTTCCACTTAGAAATGATAAATTGAATTTATGAGCGATAAAACACATGCTTGCTCAGTTCCCAATATACTCAGGGGTTTTAATGATACAGTCATGCTCGGTCTGGTTGTACTACTTGTGCATCTACTGTTATCCTGTGACTTGTGACTTTTGGACACAGTTGCTTGTGTTCAGCCCATGAGACATTTTCAAGCTGTGCTCTCAAAGAAAGAGAAAGTTATGGCTAATACAGCCCTTGGCTAACTCACGTGTGACAGCCACTTTGACAGTGGACACCTCATTATTCCAGTAGTCTCTCTGCGTGTACGTCCCCTGGTCCTCATAAGTGACCTGACAGAAACATACAGACCACAAGTGCGACACCTTCACTTGAAATCGAACTCTTTCCATAAATTTCCACTGCCTTAATCCAGCACTTAATTCCATTTCCAGAACATTTGGACTCTAAACAAATAACTTTGGTTACCTTGTCGATGTACCAGCGTCGGTCACTGCCTGTACCAGATACCCTGCCTTTAGTCACCCTATAGAGGTCAAAACAATAACCACATGGAAATACATCAGTATTGGTAGAAACTCAAACCTTCACTCCCTGATCATCACGTCCACAATCAGAACACTGTGTATTTCTTACTTGATTCTGCTCCTGTCCCAGTACAGATAGGTCTTACTGGGATCATCTGCTGGACTGAACTCTAGCTTCTCTGCACTCTTCGGCAGGTAGATCTTCAGCTGGCGACCGTGGGCCAAACGCTCATGGAGGTCGTGGACTGCATAGGACTCTGAGACGAAGGCAAGAGAAGAAAGACTGAGGCAAAATGTCTGGCATTAACAGAATTTTGGGAAAATTGGGGTGAAAAGGGTAACTTTCCATTCAGTTGTGCTGGTAGTATGCATACTGTTCATCATGTAACGCAGTGGTTCCCAAAAAAGTCACACCCAGGCCAGGGGTGCCGCGAGATTAATCATATTATCGTTCATGTATTGTGCATTTTTAATAATGTTCCACCACCTTAAAAAAATTGCCAATACTTACATTAACTACATTTTATGTAACATTTTCAAATATATCAAAACAGAATAAACAAGCAATAAATGTCAAAATCACCATCAATTCTGTTTAATATGCAGGAAGGCGCAGCTGACCTGACAACTCAATGTTGCTGGTTGTCAAAGTAACACAACATGTTTTCCGGTTTGGGACTTTTGCAGGAGCTCAGCAGACAAAAACAGTGAGCAACAGAGCAGCGATGGAAAGATTTGAGACAAAAAACAGCTCAAAGAAATGCTGAAATATCTCAACACAGAGACTACTGAATCTGAGCCGACCAGCAAACTACTTGGTTAACGGCTTGTTGAATGAAGCATTTGTTAACTTTGTTAATTTTGCTAAGTTTAATTAACACTGTTATATCTTTATAGAGAAGTTCTTCTGTCATTATTGTGTGTAACATTGTGAAAAGTGGCTGATTGAAGGAGTCATAGCTCGAATTCACCCTTCTTTGTTCACCCTCGAATGCTGATATATCTCGGATATTAACATTCTAGGTGAACTCCTTTAATGAGACTACCTTGTTTGGTTATTGGTCCCGGTTTCCGGGTGGTGCCCCGTATTTGTTCAATTCATATTAATAATTCTATTAATTGTTATAATTATTTAATTATCTTTGACAATTGATAATTGCAAATAATCAACTGTGTTCCTCACAGATCCAACAGTTGGTGCCCGAATTATTGATTAAGGTTAACAATATCTTATTTTCATAATTCATAATTATCTATGATAATTATGTATTATTGCTAATAACCAAACGCACTACTGCCCGTCCCAACAAGGTGATTACTGATGTTAACAATCTGACAGCCATGCCCGCTTTCCACAACATTTCACCAGGTGTGTGTGTGAACGTAACACTGGGCAAATTCTCATAGCTCCTCACATTTGTTCTCCCATCACTGACTTTTCTATGAGTATTTACCCTTTTGGTTACCATGAATGCCATACCTGGTGATACATTTAGAAATTTTGGACTTTGGAGATGGGAGGGGTTTCTACAGGTCAGCTTACCTTCAACAATGCCTTTAAGCAATCTGTCAGCCTGAAAAGCACATACTAAATATTCCATCTAATGCAGCATCATTGACAGCAGGTGGGAGAAATGAAATGATACTCACCCACACTGAGGACAGCAGCCAGCACAATCACAACACTCCACATCATCTGCAGACAAGACACAGAGGAGATTTCATTAAAAATCGTTAGTAGTAAATTCAATCCACAATGTTATCACTGTAGACAGAGGGTCAAAGTCTTTACTTAGTTTCTGATTAAAATCTTTGGGAGCTTGGCTAGAATTTTTCATACAATTCTGTGTTTGAACAATGCATTAGGGGTGCACAATTCAGGAAATCTCACGATTCCATTTGATTCCGATTCTTGAGGTCATGATTCGATTCACAATCAATTTGCGATTCAAAACCGATTCGATTTGCGATTCAAAATCTATTTGATTTGCGATTCAAAATCAGTTCTCAATTCAATACATTCATAGATTTGGTTCTAGATTGATGTTTTGAGTTACTCTTTCCATTTGCCTGCAGTAGACACTTTTATAGGTCTCAAATAAAAAAGATTACACTGAATCAAATGTAAACATTTGCTACTCAATGTCAACTCAACGAGTAAGATTTATGTTCCTTTAGTCCACTTAGTCAATAAGAAACCAAGGCAGCCTTGAGACCAAGGGTCAAATGAATGCTTAATATAAAAATAAAAATGATTGCAAAGATAAACTGCTAAGTGTAAAACCTCAAATAACTTAAGTTCCTACTTCAATTAACAAAATCAAACAAACAATAGCTGCCTGCTACATTTAGCTGCAAAGCGCAAACAAGAAAATTGATCACTATTAGCGAGTGATTATTATAACCAATTTTGTTTCTTTTTCTTAATTTCTCATGCAGATTACCATCTAATTGATGTTTGTATATTTACTACATGAATTTAAAGTATTTAATTTATTTAATGTATTTAGTAGACTATTCCAAAATACAGAACAGCTGTTTAAACGCTTGTTTCGCTGCTGTATCTCGTCGGCCTGTTTTTGGCAGTTTGTCATAAACTTCAAGGAGACTACGTTTTTCATTGAGAGAAAATTAATTTCGCATTCCTACCTTAAGATAACCAGCTGGCAGCAGACCTTAATATAGCAGACCTGCGGCCCCTGCAGGGGGGGGCTGCAGGGGCCGCAGCAAGAAAGTTGAACCAGAATCAACTTTTGGAGAAACGCAACCTGTAACGCTGCACAACACCTTCCTAAGACAACTCTATGTTGATTTTTCCTTTAATTTGTCACCCGTCTGAATATAGAAATAGCCAATCTTCTCGCTGATGGTCTTGTTTGCTTATGTAGGTCATACAGAGGCATCATGAGACTGTTTCATGACCAGTGAAAAGTTCCTTGTAGTTACTTTAACAACTTACAGCCAAACCTCTCAAAAGCATCAGAGTTATATTTTAACTCAAGACCATGCAGCAGTAAAAAACATGCTTAACCTTTATAACATACAGTTTAAAGTTACTGTAGCGACTCCTGGAAACAAAGTAAAAAGTCTGGGTAGGATCTTGATTACTGATTGTCTGACACGCTATCAGAAAGATTAGCTGAGATCAAAATATATGTCTAATAACTTTTATTAATGTAAAAGATTAACTTATTATAATGTGCACAACATATACTCAAAATAATCACAGCAATCAGAGGCAATCACAGCTGTCAGCAAAAAATACAGGGCCCACTCATCCTCTCCCTCCTTCTTACCAGCTGCCATGCAGGTGAACAGGTGCTTAAATTGATGATACGAATATCACCACCCATATTCTTGTGACTTGATTATCAATCACTGTGATAGTGCAATAACAAATAAACCAAAAAATAACCCAAAATATAAACCATCACAAAATTACTAATTTACAATTGATTCTAAATTCACAATAAATCCATTCATTGTTCCTGCAGTTACTAAATTCAAAATATGAATCAGGAACTATCTAATAAAAACAAGTAAACAAGATTATGAATCTGATTAGATATCTAATGCCAACTTTCCATACTTGGCAGTTTCTTACATACACATTTCAGTCAGTACCAACACAGTATTGCAGTCCTAATGAAGACATGAGGAACATTTATTAACCCAAAGTCATTTTCCCAAACAGTGTTCAAACTGTCCAGACAGCTATTTCAACACACTGCCCACTACTGAACAACCATTCACATTTATCTACTAAACAGTTTTTTTTAACTCTTACTGGAACAAATGTTATGAAATTCTTTAACTAATGAGCTATCTGACATTAGAAAGAGAACTCTCCTTTGTATCAATCCAGTCAGGCTCGATGCTCTCAAAATCTGCCCCTGTCTGCATTTCAGCTGTTCTGCTTGTTGCCTTTCTATTCTGAGGTATTGCTCAGAATAGAAAGGCAACAGGTTGCTGGATCTTAATATAGCAGAACTGCATCCATAACATTCCTTAAACTATGCTGCTCTGTATAGAACTGTTTCACTGCAAGTCAAAAAAGGACCACTGTAAGTGACTGTAAGTACAAAATGAACAACAGATTTAGAAGAAATAGCAATCAAAATTGTATGAATAAACTAACAATAAACTATCTAATTACTACTGTCTTTTAGGGGAACCCTATCACTAAGATATGATGATGTCATACAAGTCTGGCTGAGGCTGTTAAATCAATGTTCAGTTACAGGTAATATTCAATGTTAAATTCAATGTTTCAGTTTCATGACTCCATAAACTGATGCATAAAATATATTAAGGTATATTATTGAAGTGTAGTTTGACTTCACACATGACATAAGCATGCATTTGTTCTGTATTATCACTACTCTCCACCTTCTAAATGAAGTCAGGTATTTTTGACACTCTGAAAAACAAAAAAGGATATGAAAAGATGTCATTACAGCCAGATTTCAAGCAGCAGACTTTTGCACAAATGTCATTCACTAGCAGTGTGATTGGATTATTTCACTGGTGAAAATCTGAGATTAATCAGATGTCTGAGAAGCAATCAAGGCTTAATGCGGCTCATGTTGATTGATTTTTCTAAACCAGAAAATAAAAAAAAAAATGGTCAGGAGAAAATTCTGGCCGATTTCCTACTGCTTATTTCGACGGCACTTGAAAGCGACACAGGCCCCCTGTGGGACATGATGGTATGTTGGATAAACATCACTGAAACAAAGAAAGGAGATATTCTGCACCATTGTTTTAACCCCTTTGGTCTTTGGTGGTTTGTTTGCAATATGAAACGTATAAAAATGTTTATGTTGCTAATGTTGCTAATATGACCCGTAATGTGATACATGGCATAGATAGGTGTGGCGCGCGTGCACCGATAAAAAAAATCAGTTTATTCCTCCTCGCACGAGAGCGCGCGCTGCACTAGGAAAATAGACTGAATGTGCCTTTTATATGAACTAAAACCTTATTTAACAAGCACTCCTCACTTGAGTCCCTTTTCAAAGCTCGTGTTGGACGTAAAAACACAAACTAGAGCAGGAGACAACTCCGGCAGGCAGACATGTAGGCAAGCACCGCTCAGTCTGCATTAACAAACACCACAATTCACTTGCTTTGAACCGTGTTGTATTCTTGGTCATACTGGAGCCTCTTTCGCTTCATGCTGTCCACTTCAATAGACTAATTCCAGTCACATGAATTTGTGGCCATTGAGATGCCCCACCCAACAGAGCTGCTAGTTTTAAGGAGTCTAACCGGAATGTTGGGATGGGCATTTAGGAACAAAATGTGCCTGTCGAATTGTGCGTGTTGAAAACCCTCCCTTTTTAACAATGAACTGACGCTTAGAATGTAGCATCTACCTGTACCTGTACCACTTACCTTCATGTGTAGATAATCCGTGAATTGAATCTATTCAGGGCTCATAACGTAGTTATAGTAGGTAGTTGGTGTGTCACACTGCTGCAGCCGCTCGGACTAGGGTGGTTATGGGTGGAGGAGGATCAGATATGCGGTGCCTTCAGGATGCTAAGGGAAATGTCGAAAAAGTGAAGGAACGTAAATCACATCGGAGGATGTGATGATGTGATGTCACCTACAGGGAAAAAAGTGTTTATTAGGGCCCGAGCACCGACCGGTGCGAAGCCCTATTGAAACTGAAGGAGTTATTATTATTATTATTATTATTATTCCTCCGAAACAAACGCATTTTTGAGGGCCTAAACATGCACGAAAACTCATGAAAATTTGCACAGATGTCAGGACTGGCGAAAATTTCGATATTTTATGGGTCTCGAAATAAAGCGGGACAAAATGGCTCGACAGCGCCACCTAGAAAGTCAAGAAAATTGAGCCCCTCGATACAGATTGTCGTAGGAGAACGAAATTCGGTATGCATATGTATCATGACCAGACGCACCAAAAAGTCTCAAGGACACATAGCCTAACTCCAACAGGAAGTCGGCCATTTTGTATCAAAGTTGAAATTTTGCACGGATTTTGTCATTTCCAGCCCGCATACTTTAACGAACTCCTCCTAGAGATTTGACCCCAGGACTTTCAAATTCGGTCCGTATCATCTACAGGCATAGGAGATTAAAAGTTGCTAAAACAATTCTCATTAGTCTTTCCTAGGGGGCGTGGCTGGGCGGCGAATTTCGATCCTTCGCCATGAAAAATGAAACGGCTATAACTCCGGCATACATGATCCTAAGAGAGCCAAACCTTTTGTGCTTCATAAGAGTCCCGCCCTGAACGGGTCCATGTGACAATACAGGATATGAGTCATAGCGCCACCTCCTGGCAACAGGAAGTTACATGTTTTACGCTCTGACGCCCTGTGGGCAGCACGGTGATCGAATCCAGCTGAAATTTACTGAGAATTTCATATGCTTGTTAAGAGTCCCAATCTGAACACATGTTCAGTCTCATATTTAGCGAAAGTCATAGCGCCACCTACTGGCAACAGGAAGTATCATGCGTCGTACTTTGTCTAATTACTCCTAGGAAATTTGGCTGATGCACCTGAAATTAAGTCAGCTAATAAACAAGACCTTGGTGATGCTACATTTGGCAGCTCATGACCCAAAACTGAATGCTGTTACCATGGCGACACATCCTTCGCCATGAAATATGATACTGTTTTTCAGGGAGAAGGGATTGCTCTACAGTCATGAAACTTGACACACATGTCTAGAGTGATGTCAGCTAAAATCCTATGTGGTCGCTTTGAATGGGCGTGGCAAAATGGCTCAACAGCGCCCCCTTTAAAATTTCAAAATTGCAGCCCCGCCTTCCAGATTAACGTAGAAAGATGAAATTCACAGGGCACATGTATAATGTCAACACGCACAAAAAAGCCTCTTGAAGCCTTATTGTAAGTCGAACAGGAAGTCGGCCATCTTGAAAAAAATGGTACATTTTCGCCTTTTCTTGGCCATTTCGCATACCTTGTATTTTAAAGAACTCCTCCTACAGAATCCATCGTAAGGACTTAAAAATCAGTGTGTGTCATCTAGACTAGTGTATGATCATGATGGTTTGGCCGTGGCGTGGCGTTGAGTTTTGATGTTTCGCCATGACAGAGGAAATTGATATAACTTGAGTGTACACGGTTGGATCTGCCTCAAACTTTACACAACAAGTCACTGACAAAAGCCCTTCGACTGAGCGTCACTTCGACATGCGCTGGGGTGCGAGGGCCCGATCATCGCTGCTTGCAGCTTTAATTTATATTTAGGGCCTGAGCCCAAAGGGCGAAGACCCTATTGTTTTTCGTGTGTTTGTTTCTTTCTTATTATTATTCTTTATTAATACGCCACTTCAACCCTAAATTTGACCCCCTAAACATGCTCAAAAACTCACCAAATTTGGCACGCACATCAGGTCTGGTGAAAAATTTGATCAAATGTAAAAATTAACCTCCAAAGTGCCAAAATGTGCTCTATAGCACCACCTATGTATCCAAAATGGCCGCCACAGCCCGTAGGAATGTCGTAGAGAGATCGAACCAAAACTCAATTATTCGTCTCATCAAGACCTACAAATCATACGCTGACACTCCTGACCTAAATCAAAAACAGGAAGTCCGCAGTGTGCTCATCAAAGTACGACTTTGTGCCAATTTTGGTAAAGTCAGACCTGTCAGCCCAGGTCTGAAAACATCTACATGCCTGTGACAGAAGCCCTTGGACTGCGCCACACTCCAGTTTCTTAGTGTTCCTACACATCACATCATCAGTGTTCAATCCTTACTTTTTTTTCAAGGAGTACATGTGCTCCTAAATGAAAAAAATTAGGAGCACACATATAACTTTAGGAGCACACTGAAAAATGTTCAAGTAACAGTTTCTTAAAGAAAACAATTCATTACATACATATTTACAATTTATCACATACATATTTAAACTCTTTCTGTGTGTGTGCGTGTGTGTGTGTGTGTGTGTGTGTGTGTGTGTGTAAATCACAATTTATGTTGTTTTTAGGGGTGCTCGATTATGGCAAAAATCATAATCACGATTATCTTGTTCAATATTGGATCACAATTATTTAACACGATTACTTTTGACTGTCATTTTTGCCAATTTTGCCATATATGCACATATTTTTTCCCACTTGGCTGCGGAGACTATTACACATGCAATCATATATTGTACTAATGATCAAGAAAGACTATAGCCTATATGAGGGAAGAACTTTAATGCTGAGCCACTGAACTCAAGTCTTCCTAAGTTCTTCCTTTATATATTGTCTTTCTTGATCACAGTATAATCTATGCTCGCATGCATAATAGCCTCCTCAGCCAGCTGGTAAAAATATGTGCATATATCGGCATCAGCAATCGGCCACAATGAGTTGGAAATATCAGCATATCGGATATCGGCAAAAATCCAATGTCGTGCATCCCTAGTTAAAAGTCTTTACATTCCTAAAAAAAAACTTGATGAAAATTAGGAAATTAATTTGTTTTACACACAACTCATCAAGGGTTTTCAATTTACTAATTGAAATTCAAGAGAATGGGCACAAAACTTGCATGACTTTTATGACACAGGTGTGAGCAAGGCAGCCATGTCTCACCCTGCAGAAAATTCTCATCCTCACACTGTTGAGATTTGATGTTTTGCCATGACAGAGGAAGTTGCTATAACTTTATTGTAAATGCTCCAGTCTGCACCAAACTTTACATGTTTGATAAGACTCCCGGCCTGAACACGTGTACATGACAATGTTCCATCAGTGATGCAAACTGGCTGAATAGCACCCCCTACGAAATTTCAGTAAAGCAGCCCCAACAGCGGGCAAAATAGTGGACAAAGAAAGTGATGTTTATCTCCTTCTTGCACTGTCTGAGAACAGCGAGGGTCTGAAGACATCTACATGCCCGTCACAGAAGCCCTTTGATTGCTCAGCGGCCCGAAGTGCGCAAGGCCGCGAAGGCCCGTTCCAACGCTGCTTGCAGCTTTAATTCTTATTATTGTTGTGACTACAGATGGTACTTTGTCAAACGAATGACACATGTAGCAGGAACTTATAGCTATATGCATATCCATTTGGATAATATGTTAATTTCAAATATTAGTATTTTATAATCCCAGAGGATGCTCTAAAAAGACACAACAAAAAAGATACTGGCTCTGTGAACACAGAGATGTGAAAACCAGCAACATAGGAGCATTCATCTGCAGGAAATGTTGACTCACAGTAACAGAATGTTAACATTGAACATTTATACAGCAAACATACACAAATATTAAGAACAGGAATAAAACGATTCAACAGAGTTGACTAATTCAGCAAATTACACAATAAATTGATACACAGATAATGAAAACAGAAAGATAATGCTAAAAATAAGAAAATACAAATAAATTACACAAAATAAATATCGAAGATACTACATACATTTGTATGTTTAGCTGATTTTATGTTGTCCAAAGTAAGCATTTAATTCATATTATTGTTGAGTTTGTCTTGTTAAAATGTTAACACAGGGTTTAACTTTGATACATTTACTTTTATGAAGTGGTCGGAAGTATTTACCCAAGTACTGATCTTAACATTAACAAAAATAACAATAACATTCTACCTATTTAATTTAAAACATAAAACCAGATTGGTCCATGTAGTGCATATCTTTTCAGTTTTCCATATAAAGATCAAGAATAGAATCCAATACATCCCCCCATGGATATAGGATATAAACACACCAGCATATTTAGCTTTTGCATCCTAGCCAATATGGGAAAAGTAGCTGCCATATATTGCTCTCAAGCTATATGCTATATGTCTGTATATTTACATGAGCACACACAGTCTTTCTCAAGAGTTGCCGCTTTCGCCCAAAGTGCGTTTAAAAGGAAAAGCCGGTGTAACTCGCCTGTAACCATGGCGGTTTGGAGACCGAAATATAATGCTTGAAAGCAGTAGTGACGATGGACAGGATGAACACCATCCCAGCCAAACAGCCACAAGTTGAGTCGGATGCTTAAATCCTGCCCTCTCAGGCAACCCAAGGGGTCCGTGTACCCTCCGTCCAAAGCTGTGTTCAGCTTGTTTGATAACAGGATAAACAAATATACAATGCGTTATTTTGTTTTTCCGTTCATATGAATTAAAAAACAGAAATTGGCATGCTTTTCCTGTTTTTGTCCTCAAATCAGCAATTGGAATAGAAATTAAACCAAAACCAGAAAACAACATGTTTTTTGCTTTATTATTATGTCTATATTATCTGCCCCAACTGCTCTACCTAATTATATTTATCAATGAAGCCTAATGAAACCAATCAGTTAAACAAACTCCAAGCATGCCTTAAGGACATAAAGACCTGGATGACCTGCAATTTCCTACTACTAAACTCAGATAAAACTGAAGTTATTGTGCTTGGCCCTAAACACCTTAGAAACACATCATCTAATGATATAGCTACTCTGGATGGCATTACCATGGCCTCCAGCACCACCGTAAGGAATCTGGGACTTATCTTTGATCAGGATATGTCCTTTAACTCCCACATAAATCAAATTTCAAAGACTGCCTTTTTTCACTTACATAATATCGCAAAAATCAGGCACATCCTGTCCCAAAAAGATGCTGAAAAACTAGTCCATGCTTTTGTTATTTCTAGGCTGGATTATTGCAATTCCTTATTATCAGGCTGCCCTAACAAATCTCTAAAGACTCTCCAGCTGATCCAGAATGCAGCTGCACGTGTACTGACTAAAACTAGAAAAAGAGATCACATTTCTCCCATTTCAGCTTCACTACATTGGCTTCCTTTAAAATCTAGAATAGAATTTAAAATCCTTCTCCTAACTTACAAAGCCCTTAATGGTCAGACACCATCATATCTTGAAGAGTTCATAGTACCGTATTATCCCACTAGAACACTGCGCTCCCAGAATGCAGGCTTACTGGTGGTTCCTACAGTCTTTAAAAGTAGAATGGGAGGCAGAGCCTTCAGCTATCAGGCTCCTCTCTTGTGGAACCATCTTCCAGATTCGGTCCGGGGGCAGACACCCTCTCTACGTTTAAGAGTAGGCTTAAAACTTTCCTTTTTGATAAAGTTTACAGTTAGGGCTGACCAGGCTTGCCTTGGATCAGCCCTTAGTTATGCTGCTATAGGCATAGACCGCTGGGGGACTTCCCATGATGCACTGAGCTCCTCTCCCCTCCTCCTCCTCTCCATCTGTATGCATTCATGTAACATCAATGCATGTTCTTTGCTTCTTCCCCAGAGTTTTTTGTGCTTTCTCATCTCGCAGGAAATCCTGGGATGCAGGCTGAGCCTTCGCGGTCCTTCGCAGTCCTGTTGGCAGCCTTCCCTGGCTATTTACTGTTATTGTGTAAATTAAAAAGTAAGGTTAGGGTTAGGGTTAGGGTTAGGGTTTTGCATCAAGGCGGATGCTGCAAAATGTTTTAAAAGCAACAAGAAGTTAATATGCCACTGCCAAGCAAAATCTTGTTAGCATTAGCGTGCCTAGCTGCAGTGATAACATTAACAGTCCATCGCCAAATGAAGAGGAAGAGGAAAGAATCTGGACAGATGAGCAGGCTAACTCTAGTAGAGAGCAGGGGCAAGAAGAGGAGGGTGCTGCTGAGGACGAGCGCAAGGTGCGTGACAACCTCCAGCAGGTAATACTCCTAACATTAGCTCATGTAGTGACAGTGTTAACAGCGGCGCTCCGGACCTGACCCTCTCCATTACGCATGTGGCATGTGAGCACAGCTTTTCAACCTTAAAATTCATCAACAATATATTGCGGCGCACTGCATCTTGAAGCACTCATGCTTATGGCTACAGAAAAACACATTCTTATGGCTTTGGACACTGATGGAATAATTGACAGGATGGCAGAGAAGAGAGCACTGATGAGACATCTTAAGGTAGGACATGCTATTCTATGTGCTGCTTAAGGCCGCTGTGCTATACTGTTTTTTAAATGATAAGCACCTGCTATTTTGGTTCATGTATGTGCAGCACTGCAACGTGCAAAAAGGGCTGGGTGAAGGTGAACATAGATCAGTGGGTCTGGTGATTATTAAATACTCTCTCAGCCAGTCACATCACTGCAGTCACAGTCACATAACCGACCAGTCTGATGTGTGTAGAAGTGTGTGTGGTTATACTGTAGCAGCCTGGTGTCATCAGGTAATTTAATGAAGGTAAACACAGTGAATGGCCATGCGTAACAGCACTGTGCTCTGGCACATTACTTTAATGAACTGAGGGAGAAGCTTTTCATACAGTAAAAAGCAGCTGTGGACAGATACTGTAAGAGTCACTTTCATTTACAGATCCATGTAGACTGATTTACTGACTTTCCTGCTTTAACCACATTAGCTAAACGTTATTTTGGTTGGAGAGTATTTAATTGAAATAATTTATTCATATTCAAAGCATTAATCTGTTGTTGCAGCACATCTGCACCAAGTATTTAGTTTAATCCTGTTGATAAAATCACAAAAGCAGCTGTGGAGTGACATTGCACCACAAACAGATGCGTTTCTGAGACATCTGTTGTCTTGGACCAATTTCAACTAAAAAATAAGAACTGTCTTTGCACTGCTGTCTGCGCCTCGCTTCCCATCTGTGCACCGTGTTCTCTGCGCTGGTCACCAAAATACCACACAGACACGCAGAGCAAGCTTCAAGGTCAGGAAAATCCAAACAGTCGGAGCGCTGCTTGCACTGGTCGATGTGTCTCCACGAAAATACAGCCCTGGTTCCGCTCCAATAGGGTGCAGGCATGCTGCTTTACTGCTTGTCACAGCCTGAGAATACCAGTGAATTAACATTTAGTGTTGGTAACACGAATTCCTGACTGTTAAGCCTGTTGTATGAATTGTATTGGATCAGCTGCAAACGCAATGTCGGATGATTGACTATAAATAGGTCTCACATTTCCAGATAATAGGACATACACGTACACAAACACATACACACACACAGACATATACACATGCATTCACCTGCATGTGTGCTTAACCGTGTACAACTGTTGTTTTATGTATGTTTTGCTTAGACAGTGTAGTACAGTACCCTTTAATAGTCATAGTACAGTAATTTGTTACTGTAACTAAAGCATTTGTTAATTTTATTAATTCATTCTGAGGTTAATAAATTCTGTTGTACATTTAAAGAGAGGTCTTTTGTGATTATTATGTTTACTTGTTGTGATAAGAGGCTTGTTGAGAGAATCAGAGCTCGGACTCAAACCTTCATTCACCCGTGGATGCTGGTATCCCTCAGATATTAGCATAACTGAGTAAACTCCTTTTATGAAACTACCATACTATTTCGTTATTGGCCCTGGTTTCTGAGTGGTGCCCCATTATCATTAATTCACATTAATAACTTTATTGATTTGAATAATTAATAATAAACTTGGATAATTATTAATTATTGCTAATAACCAAACATGCTCCTCCCCTCTTTATTTTTGTCACACCACAACACTGTTCTGATGGATTCATATTTTCTAATTGTTTAAGGTCCTCTACTACTGACACAAATTTGTTACGTTTTTGTCTAGGGATTTCTGAAAGCACAACTTGATGCACTGCGGCGTGAAATTCTTTTTACTTTTTGGGAACATTTTTGTGACTGAAACTCTGAAACAGATATACAAACTCACAAACGGAACGGAACATGGAACTTATATGGACATTTTAAAAGAGATTATGGCCTGAGAGTCAGCTGCAGTTAGCAGCTAATGTTGGGCCACTTGGAATCAGTCCAGTATATTTGAGCTGATTCTGGCTTGTCATTGCAGAGTAACTCAACACTTTTTTGAGTCAATAAATTATATGTACAGTAACTTTACTATCAACTGATCCTGTTCCCATTCTATAGTGGCCATTACAACACACATTTTTTTTCTTTTTCTAGAGAAAATCAAGTTATTCTGTCCTCTAGATCCCCAAAAATCTGTGAAAAAATAAATAAGTGAACAAAAATAAGGCTGTTGGGTAAGTTTGTTTTAAGAGTTTGCTTTTAGTGTTCACTTTTGTGTTCGGTGACATTCATGTTGTTGAAAAGTTCAGCAATTCAAGACATCTTTTTTCCTCAGAGTTCCACTGATGAATGTCAGTGGCTGTTGGACATCCACGAGTGACTGCAGTGCCTCATTGGAAACTGGAGTAAAGTGCATCAGATGGAATTCAAAAAATAAAATGTTGCAGACATTTTCAAGATAATCTTGATCATCCATACAAATACTATATACAATACATACCTATACTAGCACTGGTAATGCAAAACAGGTGTAATCATCCCAACAGAAACATAAGTCAATAAAAATATTCAACTATAAAAAGATGATCAACAAGGCCATACAGCTGCCTTCTCCAGGCCATATTTGGATGGCAGGTCCCGGGAAAGGAGGCTCCGGCCGATTGTCAAACCACAGATTCAGGAGGAACAATGTGGATTCTGTCCTGGCCATGGAACAGTGGACCAGCTCTTTACCCTTGCAAGGATACTTGAGGGGTCATGGGAGTTCACACATCCAGTCTTCATGTCCTTTGTGAACTTGGAGAGGGCTTATGACCGCGTCCCTCGAGGCACCTTGTGGGGAGTGCTGCAGGAGTATAGGATACCGGGGCCATTCAGCAAGCCATTCAGTCCATATATAACTGCAGTGAGAGTTGTGTCAATCCACCAGGATTGTCGCTTGTCATTGATTCTGTTTGTGATTTTCATGGAAAGAATCTCAAGGCACAGCTGGGGGGAGGAGTGTGTCTGGCGTGGGGACGTCAGGATTGCTTTTCTGCTTTTTGCAGATGATGTGGTTCTGTTGGCTTCAACACTAGCACCACCAGCAGGCACTGGGACGGTTTGCAGTTGAATGTGAAGCGGCCAGGATGAGAGTCAGCATCTCCAAATCTGAGGCCATGGTGCTCTGCTGGAAAAAGCTAGACTGCTCCCTCTGGGTTGAGAATGAGTTCCTGCCCCGTGTGGAGGAGTTCAAGTATCTCGTCTTGTTCACGAGTGAAGGTAAGATGGAGCGCGAGGTTGACAGGTGGATTGGTGCAGCATCAGCAGTAATGCAGATGTTGTACTGGACTGTTGTGGTGAAGAAAGAGATGGGCCAGAAGGCAAAACTCTCAAGTTACCATTCGGTCTGTGTCCCAATGCTCACCTATGGTTATAAGCTTTGGGTAGTGACTTGTAGATTGTGGATACAAGTGGCTGAAATGAGTTTCCTCCAGAGAGATAGGGTGAGGAGCTTCCTCCTGCTGTCTCCTGCCTCCTTCCTGATCTCCCAGCAGGGTGTTAATGGAGCTGGTGTCTGTCACTGATGGGCTCTCTCCTCCCTAAAACACACAGTACACACACACCAAATGCACATAGACACAAAATCTGAAACATACTTGAATATTATATATATTTCTTTAATTTATATATATATTTGGTGACTTTCAACAAAAATAATATTCTCAAATAAGCCACTGAGGTGCGAAGGGGTTAACTTGTTTCAGACATGTGCTCTGGGCCAAAAAAATAAACCAATGTGCAGTGTGTATGATTCTCGCTTTGGGTGCGAGAGGTTCCAGGTTCAATTCCCAGACGAGCCCCTATTTGTCACAAACCAGCTCAGTGCATGTGACAAAGAGGGGAGACAAGTCAGGTTAAAGTGCCAATTGAATGTTTTATTGGAAATAAACTAACTATTTACAAAAGGCATGAGGTGTAGGGAGTAACTGCATCAGTAATGAATGGAATGTATGGATGAGTGAGGACTGTGTATGCTACTGTTGAATGCAGGAAAAAGCATCAAAACAAACCCAAAACCTGGAGAGATGTGGAGCCTAGGAGAGAGAGAGAGAGAGAGACAATGGGTACATCTCAAGTCTCTCATTTGATATTTCCTCGCTCCTCGCCTGAACTGGAAGTTGTTCCTGGGCCGCCATTTTGACGGGCATCCCAAGTCTCTTATTTCTGCTCCGAGGAGCGAGGAGAGAGGAAACATGAGAGCAGTCTTTGCAGAAGACCTTCAGCTAAATGCCATGGCGTATAAATTCTCCACTCCTACATCTGGCACATTTGAATGAGATGATGGAGAAAGAGTACAAGTGCCATTAATTCCTTCTTTGCAATGAATCACTGTACTTCAGACGTGCTTACATCAACGACTTCAAAAGAGCAATGATATAATACAAGAAGATGGGGATACTAAACATTGTCATGTGTCAATAAGTTTATTCAATCCACAACCCATTTTGTTATGTCATAAACTAATAACATCCTTGATCATTATTGCACAGCATTCCATCATTTATCGGACATCAAGTGTTAGAAAGTGTTACAGTAACAAAATTACAAGCATTGTGGCTGCCACATGTTATTTGAAGCTGCTCATTTCAAGAACCAAACTGTCACTGATAAAAAACCATACACATATGCCTAGCTGTGTTCTGCATGTTATGTGAGTGAAATAATGTGTCATGGCTTGTACAGTGGGTTGCCCTGTACTGACAGGTCTGGAATATGTCTCATTTAATAGGGGACAATGAAGACACAACAAAACTAATCAAAGTCAGGTTACAAAATGAGCACCTATTTACTGGAAAGAGGTACACAGCCAAGAAGGCCTGGTTGTGAATTTATTGTTTTATGTCTGTTTTCTCAATGCTATTTCGCTCACCAGCACAAGCACCTGCATGGTGTTATAATCAATGCAACATCACGTTATCACCATTGTCTATGTACGCACTAACAATAGTGTTTGCTGTAAATATTATGTACCTTGCTTATTGTAAGTGATCACACTTAGGCTCTTCCCCACACTTTGCATGTGAGATGCCAGGGTTGGACTGGGAAAATCATTCGGGTTGGGAAATGAAGCGCAAATTATAGCCCCAGTCAGGCCACTTCTTAAGCGAGGGGTCCCCCATTAGGAAAATATTTGTTACAAAGACTTGATTTCCTGCATTCTGGTGAATTTTAGTGAATGTGAATAACAAACAAATGAGCAACAATTGCTTAGTACAATGCACTGTTATGAACCTCAAATAAAACCAAAAGTACATATCATTAAGGAGGGAGATGACACTGCTACTACTTTGGCACCAATGCTGCTCTCTCCTTCTTCAAAAAGAAAAAAGCAAGAGCATGCCATATCTTTTAATGTATCATTATAATCCAGTTTACCACTCTCTCCACCTTTTCAAAGAACAGAGCAAGAGCATAATACCCTATTCAGTTTACTGATATACACTCATCAGAAGTTTGAGTACACCTGTTTAAAACTACTTTTTCCATAAAATTACCCTAAACTGTATACATTGATTTTTCTAACATGTCTTGTACCTGCAGGTTGCTCTGAAATAGTGGGCTTCTATAATACTGTGGCACCAACGCTATTCTCTCCACCTTCAAAAAGAAAAAAACAATAGCACAGCGCACCATATCTTTTAATGTATCAACATAATACAGTTAACAACTGTCTCCACCTATTCAAAGAACAGACCAAGAGCACAATACCTTACTCAGTTTACTGATATACACTACTAATCAAAGGCTAAACTAGCCTTTTAACCAACACAAACATTAAATAACATAGATCTTTGAGTTTCAACAAATTACAGTAGCCTGAATAGTGTGACAGATGTTGTCTCAATAATTTTAAATTATGAGCTCAAAACATGATGGAATTACAAAGGGAACATGTTAACACTTGTTCTTCTAGTTACTTTAAGCTTATTACTCAATATACAGCTCAGATTAAAAACGAACTGAAGAAATTGTCACAAGCAAGTAGCCAGACCTCCTGCACACTCATTCACAAATCACACAACATCAACAGGTAACAGAACAACCACTCAATTAAAAACTGAATCAATTCCAAATGAATGAGTGAGTCCAGACAGCTCACTGTAACTTCAACAAGCAAACTACCCACAGCACATTATGTGATCTCTTTGCTGCATTCTTGTTAAGGAGATAAATTCACATAACATACACACAGAGAGACATTTAACCATCAGAGATGAAATTAGTAACCAAAGAGACAGAGAGAGGCTGTATCTGACTCACGTTATCTGACGTTGTCTTCTTTCTTTCATGGAGATGAAGTAACCATGTCATAACATCCATTTGTGGCTGCTGGTTAACCAGTCTGATATCATCAGCAACAATGACAAACAAGCTACCGTAACTCTCCTGGTTGTTTCATTTAAGTTATGTTGTTAACTTTCTATTGTTGTTGAGAGGAGTTTACTTCAGAGCAGTGTATGTCAGGCTGCAGCACGTCAGCGTTGTCCTGCTTAGGGTCCAGCCCAGACAGCTGAGGCAGCGAGGGCCAACGCTGCGCCAGCAGAGCGGAGCTCTCCAGCCGCTCCCTGGTGGTGTCCTGCTGCTGCTGCACCGCCCAGTTCAAATCCATTCTCAACAGTCCTTCAGGGCTGCTACAACAAGTCAGCTGTTGCATTGGCTGACAGAAGCAGCTATCTACTGCTTGATGAAAGAAGTGAAACGTAACCTCTAAATCTGAAAAGAAGGGAATTTGGTTGTTGAAAGGGCCTAATAAGATGTAATGTTTTACTGATGTGTTTAAAAATATAGTTTGCAATTTGCACATTATAATTTATTTTCTGATATGCTACTCCATCGATTTATCTTACTGGTCGTCTTCTCTTATCAGTTCGTCACACCGACGTACGTTACACTAGTAGAGAATTGAAGATGAAATCTGGAAACTGTCATTGGACCAACGCAATGTCAATATTGCATTCTGGTTGTTGACTTGTTACGGAGGACATCCTCCCTTGTAGTATAGAAGTACATTAAATTGATGTAAGAGATCCCACCCTAAGAAAAACAGCAGGAGCCCATCCTCCTCTGCCCCCCACTGCCCCCCCACCACTTCACACAGACTGCCCTTTCTCCTCTTGCCTGCCCTGTAGGTGTCGCTGTTGACGCATTTTAATCGGAATTTAAATAATGGATTTTTTCCAAAGAAGAGAGAAAAAATATTTTATAAATGATGTTGAGATTTGGTAATGGTTTATTTCAACCAAATATTCTTTTTTACATTTTGATCTCCGTCTTGCCTCTCAAAAAATAGAGGAGGAGCAACTTCCTCTGTCTCTATGGACCAGCCTCCTCTGGTGTGGAGCCATACCAGGGATGCAATAAGTTGACGTGGTTTGCACTCCACAGGGAAATCATAAGGATGATGAAAATGGAGGGAAGGTTAACTCCCACAACAACGACAACCTTAAGAGGAAATACAAGGTGAGAATGATTATTCATTGTGAGCTCAGTTCACTTCCATAATAAGCATTTGTGACATTTGTTGTTTTACATAATGCATCACAGTTTGGTGGTTTCAGTGTGTAAACATCTCACTGATAAATCTCTTGTTTGATATCTTCCAGGAGCTCAAACATCCACCGACGGGGATGGGGACAGACACGGGGGAGGCCACGGCAGCCACTTGGCCACGGTTTTCCCTAATGCACAAGGTCATTGGGAGGCCGCCCTCTATTGAGCCCCTAGTCCTGATGGACTTGTGTGCAGGGGTAAACCATCATCCTGTGGCTGACGTGGCCTCCAGTGGTAGTGGCTCATCATCTCCTGGAGCTGGGGCCACTACTTGTAGTTAGGCATGTAAGGAGCAAGAAGAGGAGGATCCAGCACAGCCTGGCACAAGTAGTGGCACCACCACACAGGCGGATGATGAGCCATCCACCTCTGCCTGTCCCGACCCACCAAACGACCTCCAGGGTGGCTTTAATGGCCATCTTGAAGGAGGATGCCCAAGGAGGAAGAACAGTTCCAGGTTGGGCAAGCAAATGCAAAGAGAGCTTTGGATTTGTTTGAGGAATTAGTTAAGAAGCAATAGGTTTATCATATGTATTTATTTGTCTTATGTTATAGGTATGTCTGAGAGTGGAAAAAGCACATTTAAGTTTTCGGACAATGTATGTATTTGACATTATATTCATACATCAGACTGTACAACAATGACAATTTAAGTATTTGACATTATAGTCGCTTATGACGCTTCAAGTTGTGGTTGACAGTATTATATGTTACAGTATATTCATATGTCAGAGTACAAACATTAAATATGTAAGTTGTGAAAAACAGTCTTGAATCTGTGCTCTTGAAATTCTTCTTACAGTGATTTTAGCCACATAATTAACAAAGGTCTCTCCTCACATTTCTTTTCCAGAGTAATGTTATATAAGGAGTTGGCACAACTCAACCTTAAAGACAAACAATTCAGCTGAGATATATTCCACCTTTTGTGTGTAGGCTTGTGCATGCACTGTAGCTATGTTTGGCAAAATGCTGTGATGTCTGATTAGACAACCTACAGCTATCAATGTGTTTGCTGTATTTGTGATGCGTTAGTTTATATACTATTAAAGTAATATATTTGCGTGATGATTACCTCTAGTAAATATAGGATTGCACACCTCAGACGTACTCTCCTGCGTCTTGAAAGTTTCTGCTCTTGCTGGTATGTCCCATGTGGAAATAAGCGCACAAGCTACTGCAGTATTTGACATGTTTTCAAATCCTTATGGAGGATACAGATTTGGTTAGGCATTATATACACTTATATAAGCCTGGTATCTGGCATCTGACATTCTTAATGAGTTGATGGGATTCAGCTGGCATTACAGTTGATAGTTTGTGAGCACATCTAATTAAATTCAGCAACTGAATTGCTGATTAACAGTAAATAGATGAAATGACAATAGTCATCAAAGTGACAGAGTGAATGGCTTAGCAAGTCAAGGCTAAGGTCAATTCTTTCATTACAGTCAATGGGCAAGTAGCCTATCAGTGTGGCAAACAATGACAAGTGACTCAATAACAATGTAAAAACAAGTAGAGATGTACACGGTGTCATGAAGGCGGGGGTGGGGGTTACTATTTGTGTCAGGGTGAATATAACAGTCATGACAAACACTGGCCACTTTATGCAGCTTCCAGCTGTGACACCATCATCAGAAACAGCCGTCGCTTCAGAGGAGAGGATGTCTCATGTCTCTTAAAACAAATTTCCTTGTTTCCTTTCTCCTCGCTTGTTTGCTTGCATTTCTCCATGGACCCACGGTGAGAGGACAACAACACAAGGGAGGAGTGAGAAGTGAGGGAAACATGGATGCAATTTATTTGAGATTTGGGATGTACCACATGAGACCAGACTGGTTGACTGACACTCCCTGATGGCTTACTCCTGCAGGAAGTGGCCAATTGAACCACTGCAGGCAGAAAGGGAGGGGTCGTAACAGCTGTATATCTTTGGAGTAGATGATCCATTTATTCAAAGTTGACATACACATGCTCACCTTAACATGGGTAGATTCCCTGTGCCAGTTCTTCTTCATTCCTGGTGTCAAGCGTTCCAGCATTTTTCTAGTTTTTAGTGTTCCTTGTTTTCTAGATATCTGCTCATGTTTTGACCTTGTATTTGCCTAGCCGTTTTCTGGATTGTTGCCTGACTGACTGCCTTCATGTGTACCAATCCCTGTTTCTGAGTAAAGACATTTGATCTCGCAACTGAACTGTCTCCAGAGTCATGCACTTGAGTCCTCCATCTCCGTGTCCCCAACACTTCTACCTCCACTCTGCCCATCGAGAGGTTTAAGCACAGCACCAGAGCCAGAGAACTGCAGCAATCTGGCTCTGGTGCATGTTATTAGTTCCTTATGTTTGTGGTCAAAACTAGAAAAATCAGATTCCAGTGGCTCTAATTGGCCACACTAACAGACTTGTGAGGACACTGTAAGATTTTAAGGCTCTATTCACATAGATAACAAATTCTGCCCCTGACAGGCACAGAAACAACCATGGCTGGGTTTTGGATGGTGACTTTGTAGTAAAATACTTAAGCCAGAAGTTTTAACAGTCACCTGATGAAAATGAGAAAACTAAATTCTGTGTGGACTATTCTCTGTGAGGTTTTGTGAATTTAATGCTGATCAAGTTTCAGTTTAAAGACTAAAATACTTAAGGCAGTGAACCTAGCGTGACTCTTTGGTCAGAGCATCCAGTGTGCACTAGGTTCACACTACATATGTAGCATTCAAGTACCACATGCAAGTCACAATTGGATAGTTCACACCAAAAGCGTATTCTCCACACCAGCCAGCAGCTCTCCTGCTTCATCCAGCTTCAAGCCTTCTTCCAGCTTTATCTGTTCATTGTAGAACAGTGTAGAAACAATGCTGACAGCTCACTGAACTTTTCCATATCAGGGATGAACTCTGTGTCTTCCATTTTCTTTATTTCTCCTCATTTCACAGACTCCCTCATATCAAAGTAGTCACATTTTTTGTTTGTTTTCCCAGCAAGAGTTGTGACTTGTGATAAGGCAATAATTTGGAAAGCCTATGGGACCTAGATCTACCTCTCTCTCTCTTTAAATAATGACAGGGCTAAATAACTTAAGTAGCCTATAAATAAACAAACCTCAACATGTATCCTAGTATACTTTTGTGACAATTCTGTAACAGGCCCAGTTTTCAAAAGGCAAGTGATAATTCAAAACTGGATAGATCATCATCCTACAGTGTGTTGCATTTCAAATTTGCATCAGTGCAGATGGATTAATCAACAACAACAGTGAAGACCCTGTAAATTGAGCATTTAATATATTTGTGCTTCTATGGTGATATAATGGAGGTATAACCATCTGTAGTGTGTTTCTATGAAATAATGATGTTTTCCTGTGAATTGCGCTCCCCTACCAGGAGGCCCTTGAAATGTTTTTCAGGAAACCAAGGAAAATCATGTGCAATAACAACAACTGTGCAATGTGCCATTGAACCATTGGCTTTGTAAAAGGGAATAGTTCATGTAAATAGTTATGAGTGTTGTACTGTTTATTGTGTATGTGGATCCCCATTAGTTGTTACCAGGGCAACAGCTACTCTTCCTGGGGTCCAGTGTGTGCATGTGCCTGCCTGTGCTGTAAATAGTGCATATGTAATTGTAAATATTTTTATTTATGTGTTGTAAATAAATATTGTTAATATTTATGTTGTAAATAAATATTGTTAATATTTATTTACCTAATTTATGTGCACTTGTTTCATTTCAGCTCAGTGTAGAAATATACACCGATACGAACAACTGCTTTACTGCGCACGTCTATGATGACACTGTTGACATGTCTGCCCTGTGACAACACTGGTGTTTTTAGGGGGCCTGCTACCACCCATGAAAAAAATCCTAGAGGAAACACTGGTCTGTGTTTTCTCAGTGGGGAGAGAGTTGTAGACTGTCAGCCTGCAGTGTTTTCATGCTCATATTTCTATTGTAAACTACAGTACATCTAGCTGGGATTTTCAAGCAGTTGCTAATTAGTGGTTGATTTTGTTATAGTGATTCTGTGTGTTTTATCAGAGGGTAGAAGTTTAAAGATTGTGTCTGAGTGTGTGACAAGCCCTACTGTGAGCTGCACTTAAGTCCATCTCACTCCTTACTGAACTCTGATCCATTTTAGCATAATATGCGTGGGTCATTTGCCATGATGTATCTGCATTTGTACAATCTGATTTTTCTTGTGAATGCATTTTAGTCTAACAGGGCATTGTGTAGCCTGTGTGTCATTGAGAGATAGAGAGAGGGGCTTTGAGTCAATCTTCATCTCTCTGATTCTAAAACATGTCTTCAGACTGTACTTGGCATCTTTGTTCAGGTCGTTGTCAAACTTGCAGTATTTTTTGATTGCAGATATCAATCCTCAGTACTCACAATTTTTCTCTCTGAAATGTTGTGCTGTGGAAGTTGCCTCAAAATGAAAATTCTCAAGTGATCTAAAGTACAAGTACCTCAAAACTTACTTAATCACAGTATTTGCACACTGTGCTTCCAAATATAGCTAATGATTAGCTGCAGTCCCAATACCAACAGCCCAGGGCAGCAAGTGCAAACTAGGACAATGTTAACAACTTCAGATTTATAGTAGCTATCGTTCTGTTGTGACAACAGATTTATGTTCACATCAAAAAGAGATAATGGCATATCATAGACACATGACATGACACTTGTTTCCTATGTATTTTCTTAGTGGACAGACATAAAGTAGCCTTCCACAAAGCTTATACTCTGATATAGGTACAGATCAGTACTGAATACTAAAGAGACTGAACACTAAACATTCACAGATGTAAAAGTTTATGTTAATATCAAAAAGTATTACTGCATGTATCAAATACATGACTTATCTTTCCTATATGCATGGCATACAAACAATAGCCTAAAGTCTACAGCATTCTTTAAGCTCATTACTCATTATACAGCACAGGGGAAAAGAAAAACATCTGACAGGTACTAACCAGACTTCTGTAAACAACTTCTGTATAGACTCATTCACAAATCACACAATATCAACAGGTGACTGAACAACCAATACATTAAGTGTAAGTGGAGCCATTCATGGACAGCTTCAGTGTTCGGGCAAACAACCTACAGCACATTATATGATCTGTTTGTTGCATTCTTGTTAAGAAAATAAATGCACACCACAGCCACAGAGAAACATTTAACCATCAGAGAAGAAACTAGCGACCAGAGACAGAGAGAAGGTGTATCTGACTCACGTTATCTGAAAGTCTTCTTTCTTTCATGGAGGTGAATTATGTCATATTTAATGTCCCACTGCATTTGTTGTTGTGTCGGCTATGTTGTTTGTTTGTCAGCAGAACTTGCTGCTAGCTAACCAGTCTGATATTGTTAGCAACACTGACAAACAAGCTAATTCTCTGAGGTGTTTCATTTTAATTAAGTTATTAACTTTCTGTTGCTGTGAGGACAGAGTGACTGACTTCATGGTTCACTTCAGAGTTTCTTTTCCAACGACCTCCATTCACACTCTCGCAGTGACAGCTTCTGTCTGTTTGACACTTAACTATTTTTTAATCAAAGGATGCAAAACACTTTTCATTCGGTTATATCATGTTTAACCACACTCACTGACTGACAATTAGCTGTTACAACCCAGTGGCGCTTTCACACACTGGAGGAAACTTAAAATACAAAGATTTGGCTGCGACAATAAGTGTCCACTATTTATTTGACAAAGAAATTTGTCAAATAGTGGAGATACACTCTGTATTTTAGGGGGCCACAGGACTATCCTAACCCTGACCCCTGCCTAGAACCACCAGCAGTCAACGAATGACAAATGACAAATGACAAAGGAATGAATGGTCTATCCCTTTTCAATACAATATCATAAATGGATTATGACAAGGTACAAATTAGTGGGTGCTGCATTCTGTAAAACATGTAGAATGAAATCAATTTAATACAAATCAATTAATAGGTTACGCACTGCACATTAGTGCTGACAAAAATATTAACTGGTTAATACAAGGTTGGCAGTTAGAGTGTATACTCTAAAATTTGCAATATATTTGCAGGCAGATGTCAAACAAAACTGTTAATCTCAAGGCCAATTAAACTCCATAAAGAGAAAGCAAAGTGTTTTTTTCCTTTCCTTTTCCTTGACAGTAATTCATTTTGTCACTCTTCCAGTATGAACACACTACACACTCAAGACCTGCATAGAATTAGAATGTAGTCCGGATTTGGGACACAGCTTATATCTCATGTTTGTGTGTTGCTCAATACTCACTGAATGTCTTTTGACCTCATTCACAAACTTTCTCTGAAACAAATTCACATGAGAGTTCACTTTGGACAGAGAGGGACACAGAGGGGTGGCAGGACAGAAACACTGAGAGTCAAACAGGACACATACACACATAGAAGATTTGTTGAAATGAAACTATGTACTTAGTCCCCTTCATCAGCAGGAAATCCTAGTTATCGATGAAAAAAAAAAAAAATCTAAACAATAGATACACAATATAAACAACTACAGCTGTGGAAATCAACCACCCCTTAACCCTGTGTCATAAAAATTATGTTAAAGTGGGCCTGAGGCGACTTTTTGAACCAAGCAGACTAGAGTTTTCATAGTTTTCATAGAGTTCAAAATAACTAAATTTAATCATTTAGATTCAGGATCTGCAGGCTTCCTTGGGAATTTGCCATTTATTGTGGTTTTGCTTAATAGTGTGTGGGGACGCTTATCGGTTGTTTACTGCAACTTTAATGCAGTGTAAGGATGAGACACTGAGATGTGGTGTGAAGAGAACCTGTGGTGAACTGGACAACTGTCTTGGTGAGTGACCAGAGTTAACGAATCACTACATGCAAGTAGCAGTGACTTTCTGTTTCAGTCGTTGTGACTGAAACAATACAAGCAAAAATTCAACCCATGGACCCAAAAGTGTGAAATCAGTGAGAAATTCAACTCATCACTCAAATATCAGTAACTCACATCTCTGAACTCCACCAGCTCCAGTTCTCCCAGCTCACTGACACAGTTGTAGGCTGATCCAGACTACAGGAGGATCTGGACCAGGAACATCTCTTCACTTTGGAACAGTGCTCTCATGGCAATCACCTGAAGACAGAAATCGTCACTAAGAGGATCTAACCATACAGTATGTGAAGAAGAATGAGTGTCTGCAGCTTTAAAACATCCATTTGAAAGTTTAAAACCAGAGGTGAGTGTCCACTGTTGCTTTGTCTATTAATTCCAATCACTCAACATCAGTTACTGTCTGGTTGTAAATGCCTAAAATAGATCACTTGCCTGTTTATCCAATAGTGTCTCATCTCACTATACCAGGGCTACGCAAGCCAGCTTCAGTTGATGGTACTTCACGATGCAACTGCCTTACAGACCATGGCTCAAAGGGTGGGGGGTGGGGTGTCTCAAGTGGAGAGTTTTGGAGGAAAGCTATAATCAGAAACCAATGAAACCTAATTTCCTTCATGTGACCATAGGCAGGGACACAGAAATTTAATTTAAGGAGAACAAAGGTGGAGTAATGAGGAAGAGGAGTAAGGGAGAAGAGATGAGGAAGGAAAGAGAGAGTTACCATATGGCTCTTCCCTAAACTTGCAAATGCAAAACAATACTAAGTTTCCCTTTTTCCAATAGATTTTATTGAGTTTGCCAGTATAATCAATCTCCCACTGCAGAAACTGTAATACTGAGGTTAACCAACCTTTTCCATGTCAAAGTGAACAGACACAGAGAAGAATCCCTGTCTGCTCCAAGAAGTCTGTTTAATGACACATTATGGCTATAAATATAATGATATATATAATGAAATAAAGTGGTCCTGTGTGAACATGGTGCTTTTACAAAAATATGATAATCCTATATCAATGCTGTAAAATTATGCTGTAATACAGCCGATCAGGATTCAACAATACACCCCGCTAGCACCCCTTAGAGGCCGTGAAGCTCCTTACATTCACCTGGTCCAAACATTGCCAACGATTTGCCACCGTTTCCCTAAAAGAGGTTAAAACAGAAAAAATTACGCATCTTCCGCCTGTTTTTGAATTTCTTTTTCACTTTGACTTTTTTTCTGCACTCCTGCACTCCTCCTCTGCACTCCTCCTCCTCCTCTGTTTGTTGTCCTGACACCAGTCCTGGCCTATAGCCTCACACAGTAGCTAAATGCCTGGCCAATACAGTGAAACGTCACTGAAAAGCAAATTCCGCCCAGTGTTGGATTAAGATTTTACTAGTATGTTTCTATTGATGTGGAAAAACATGTACCTGTATCTTCTGTTCATACGTGACAACGTGTTATGGATGATATGCTACGACCTGAACAAGTTAATTACAATCTGAATTTTAGGGGAAAAAAATATTATGAATGAGTCAAAATTAATCAAAATAGAATGTTTTAGTCCTTTAATGTTCAGCCTTTTTTTTTTTTTTTTTTTTTTTTTACAGTAAATGAGATTACTTAAATATTTGTTGATTACATCTTTTAATTGTGAAGATCTGACGGCATTTATATTGCACAACATAGTAAATGGAATATTTGGATTATTTAGCATGCTGGAAATGTTGTTATAGTCTACTGCACATAATTAACACACGTTTATTATTTTCCATATAGCTTCCTCATAAGTTTAAATTCAAATTCCAATAAATTATAATATATAATGCAATATTTATGTTGATTTTGTCGGTCATGCTCAATTTCTCTTTGTACGTTGTAGACTATGAGCTCATACCCAGCTAAAGGCTACGTGGGAGGGGTGAGGGGGGGAGGTTTATCCTGAACTACTGTCCTAATCCGTTCTTAGAGGATAGAGGCTTAGTGGGACCTCAGGTTGGGTTGACCACAAATACTGCCTTATAGAGGACACCCAAACAACCAACACTTTCTATTCATGTGCAATTTCGATATATTCATTATTTTAACTCAGCTACATGCCGGCGGCTTTTTCTCTGAGTTTGACAACTGTCCGGTCTCATCTCCTGGATTAATTGAAGGAGATAATCATTTCCTCTGGGCTAATTTGGAAGCCATTTTAATAGCTGTTATAGGCTAGATCATTGTTGTCAGAAACCTGTGAGCCCGTCTTTTTTGCTCATTTTATTTATTTATTTATTTTATTGGAACATTACATTTCTCAAGATGAAGGATCGATTGGCGCAGCTGAAGGAGGTGGGTAGAGTTTTATTGTCATATTTACCCTGTGGAGCACCTGTTGCTAGCACAGGCCCTAATGCACCGTCTATAGTCTGTCATCAATTTTTCATTTACCATCAGTAGGCTCCCGCGTCTGTGAGGGCTCTACTACAGATAACTTGTATCCAGTTACAATTTAATGTTCGTCATTCGACGTCTTTGCTATGTATATCATTAAACAGTTGCATATTTCAACAAATAGGCCTATGAACACTGCCTTCAAAACATTGTATTAAAGATTTGCCTCTATGCAAATATATAAAACATTAAAGTTTGTTCCATTAAATTTCATGAATATAAATAATTTACAAATATTTAAAAATAGGATGGTCCATATTCCTAAAGTCTACGGTATCCATAATGTTCAGAAAAAGCTTGTCGTGTTATTAACCTATAAATATCTCCATATAAGCAGTTAATAGTATGAAATCATTTGATTGATTAGTCTCATGCGAGAGAAGGCAGTTGCGCGTGCAAGGTATGCTGCATATTTATTTAACCTGCAGTTGGACTCCCGTGACAGTGGAACGCACGTGAACGTCACACACTGGTGGAAGAAGTATTCAGATCCTTAACTTAAGTAGAAGTACTAATACAGTAATGTAAAAATACTCCATTACAATTAAAGGTCCTGCATGAAAAATCCTACTACAATAAGTATTATGAGCTTGATGTAGATAAAGTAAAAGTAGTGGTTTGGTCCCTCTGACTGATATATTATCATATATGACATTAGATTAGTAATATACTTAATACTGAAGCATCAGTGTGTAAGCAGTAGGTTACTGTTGTAGCTGCTGGAAGTGGAACTAGTTTGAACTACTTTATATACAGTCAGCTAATTTAGTCCAGTGGTTCCCAACCTAGGGGTCGGGCCCCTCCAAAGGGTCAACAGATAAATCTGCCGTGAGATGATAGCCGGGAGAAGAAACAAGAAAAAACAAAGTTACGATACACAAATCTGTTTCACTTGATTTTTGGTGAAATATTGGATCATTTGAACATTTATTGAAATGAAACCATGTGAGAAGTTTAGAGGGAAAATCACTATTCTATCTATTAATATATAATATTCTATCACTATCGACTACACACTGCTTTTTGTAAAATGTCAAAAGCCAAAAAGGTTGGAAACCACTGGTTTTATCTTTAACATTGTGTTGTTTTTTAAAAGCTTGTTATATTATCCATTGAGTCAAATATTCATCTGAAAAGTAACTAAAGCTGTCAAATAAATGTAGTGGAGTAGAAAGTACAATATTTCCCTTTGAAATGTAGTGGAGTGGAAGTATAAAGTAGCATCACATAGAAATACTCAAGTAAAGTATAAGTACCTCAAAATTGTACTTAAGTACAGTACTTGAGTAAATGTACTTAGTTACTTTCCACTACTGACATCACATAGTAGCTGCAGATGAACTGGACCACTGTCACAGAAAACCGCAGCTATGTAGCTTTCTTTAATGCATAAATCATTTTGAATGGGCTGTAAACTGGGCTGCACAAATATATTGTAAATAGAATGTAACTTTAGGGCCCTTCAAAAAAAGTTGTAATTTGGAGTATACTAAATGTACTATAGATATTTTGCAGTACTTGTTCGTTTCTGTGGTGGAGGTTTGTTCAATACATCCTCAAGTTCAGTCTTGACCCCTTTTTAATGTTTGTATGTGTAACAGAAGAGTGATGGTGGAGGCGATGACATTGAGGTTCCTGTGGAGAACGAGGCTTTTATGGATGATTTCTTTGCCCAGGTATTCTGTTTCTGTGTCTGTCTGTTTCTCACACTTCGAAAAGAGAAAGAGAATTCATGTCTTGCTCAATGATCTGTTTATGTGTGTGTGTCTTTCAGATTGAGGATATTCGTAACAGCATCGACAAGATTGATGAGAGTGTCACAGAAATCAAAAAACTCTACTCCACCATCTTGTCCGCCCCCACATCTGAGCAGAGTAACTGTGTCTGACACACACACACACACTAACACAATATTCTCAAGCCTATTATCTGTTACTTTCCATTATTTCTGAGATGTGTAATCTACCTCTGCTCTCACTCTCTCTTTTAGAAACACAAGATGACCTTGAAGCCCTCACCAATGAGATCAAGAAGTCAGCAAACAATGCAAGAAACAAACTCAAGAGTCAGTATTTGCTCTTTCTACTTACTTTTTGGACTCACACTGCCTAACCACATCAGTGGAGTCAAAACAAATAGATGGAGGTATAATCATCCAGATGAACCTATAATTTATTATTGATTTTTCACATTGCATGTACTTTTGAAAACAGCTATTACCTAAAAGATTATAGCACAATATTCAAATCTCCCTCTGTCAGGATATTTCACAGACCCTTCTCTTTCTATTCTATTCTATTTTTTACCTTTAACAGAAAATAATTATACCATACCATACCACTAATTATAACATGATAAAGTGGGTATAAACAACGGAGGGGATGAAAAGTGATTTTTTTCTATTTCTTCTGCTGTTATGTTTCTGAAAATTTGAAGAATATCTGTGGCTAGTCTCCTGAATCAGTTTCAACGTAACAACAGAATCACAGATATTGTTCCCTGTCTTTTGTCTGTGTGGCTGTGCGTGTGTGTGTGTGTGTGTGTGTGTGTGTGTGTGTGTGTGTGTGTGTGTGTGTGCTAGGTATTGAGCGCCAGCTTGAGTCAAACACAGATGAGAGGGCTTCAGCTGACCTCAGGATACGCAAGTCACAGGTCAGACAACACAAACAAAAGTTGACTTGATCCATCATCTTTATGGAACTGGAGCTACACATTCATTGGAGTTTACACATTCTGAAAACTGTGATTTTCTGTTGATTTTATTTCATCTCTCATGATTTTCAATGCATCTTCAAATTCTAACACAAACCACAGAAAATACAAAGGTTGAATTGTAGGATCAGAAGAAGGGAAACAACTGGAGAAAACTTTTGATTTACTGTGAAACTGGGTTTCTGTTGTGTGCACTATGTTCACTTTCTTATACTGTACAGTCTTCACCTATTACATATATCATGTTATGTACTATGTGTCATATTAAATGGATAGCAAACTGTAAGCTCTGACGGTGTATTAGGCTACATTTTCCTGCACTGTGGCTTTTCAGCACCATGGACAGCTAATGTATGAAGTTCTTATCAGCACTGCTTGCTTACACATAAGTACAAATTATTTTTTAATTATGATTGGAGAGTTTTAGTGTATCATGATGGTTTAAATGTTGTTGCACCTTACACCTTGACATAAATAAACATTTGGAGGGAACACTCAATACTTTTTTAATGGTTTGAAATACCAAAACACAACATTATCCTTAGTTAACAGATCATCAGCATTTTTATTCTCCCCAGCATGCTATCCTGGCTAAGAAGTTTGTAGAGGTCATGACAAAATACAATGAGGCTCAAGTTGACTTCAGAGATAAGAGCAAAGGACGGATCGCCCGACAGCTGGAGATCAGTGAGTTGTAGTTGCTTATTACATGGCATAATCAGATGAAAGGATTGTTTTTGAACTTTAAACTTGTTATGGCCAGTGGAAGTATTTCTTCTGATGTCCAGTCATGCAGAGTAATGGGTTTTAACCAATGTGTCCATGGTGTTATGAACCATTTGAGACATAAATGATCACTTTTCACATTATTTAGTTGCTAAAATACTTTGAATGTGATGGGCAGTCTGGTGGGTCTTCTTATTACTCATTGTCAATCATAACAATGTTGTGTCAACCTGTAACAGGGCACGGACAAGAGCGACGTAGTAGATAGAGCAATTTGTTGATCGACAGAACATTAATTTGCTACTATTTTGATAATTGATTAAATGTCGAAAAGGTTGTTGACAAACCACTCTCTACAGGTCATAGTGAAGAAAAGTGCCTTCACCACTTTGGACACTTTGTGTAGCTGTTTGGCATGATATTCTAACATGTAGTAGTCAGGTTTAACCTAATTTTTTTCATGTGTTCTAAACACTTTTGATAATTTTGTTATAGTCAAGTGTGAGACACATGCCAGGCTGTGATACCGCTTTTGCCATGTTAATGCAGAGATCTGGCTGTTTTAACCATATCTCAGTGTTTTTAAAATGGTACAGTACTGGTACCCATATGGGTCAACTTATGCCTTTTCATAACATAAAAAGTAAGTATGACTACTTACTCAGTGTGAGGACATAGGTTACCTCACAGACAGTATGATAACCTGGAGTTTTCATTTTTAAGTTTTGTACCTTAACAAACAACTCTGCTTGGAACACAGCAGTGTTATCCCTGCTTTTCAGATGTCAGGGAACAGACATTGTTTCTTTGTCAGTCTGTCTTTACATGCTATATTTAAGCTGCCCTGTCAGTTGTAAACAGATACACCTATATAACTGTGTTTTCTGATGATCGTAGCGGGGAAAGCAACGACTGATGATGAGCTGGAAGAGATGCTGGAGGGAGGCAACTCAGCTGTCTTTACTGCTGGGGTAAGACTGACTGTATGGATCTGTATATATGCACAAAGGCAGGACACAATAAAACAGCACCTCTACAAAATAATGCAATTATTCATTATTTGCACTTGCATTGCAATAAAAAAACACTGTGGTAACGCTTTTGTTAGGAATATGTCACAGATTCAGCTGTAGTGCTATGCTGGATTGTGTTACACTGGAAAGTGTACATTCACTTTCCTATTTACACAGCTGCAGAAACTGCATGTCATCATGTCATCAGTCAACAGTTGTAAATTGTTCTCTTATGATCTGCTGATCAGATCTTTTTTTTTTTTTTTTTACCATATTCTTATTCTTCCACGAACCTCATATTGTCTCTCTTTCATCTGTTTTCTTCCTTCTTTTCACTTTACACCTGCACCCTCTCCAGATTATGGACTCAAAGATCAACCAGCAGGCCCTGAATGAAATTGAGGCTCGTCACAAAGACATCATGAGGTTGGAGAGCAGCATTAAAGAGCTCCACGACATGTTTGTTGATATTGCCATGCTGGTTGAGAACCAGGTAAACACACACACACACGTGTGACAAACCAGTGGGAATTTAAACAAATTTATGATTTAGAAAGACAACTCTACAGTAAAATGAGGACTTATTAATGGAGCTGCATTAATATTATACAGCATTCCAATTTTGACACAAGAATATGTTGGAATGTGTGTTGGATTAATGGTGGTTGCTCTTTTTTGGGGGGCATTTTTATGCCATTATTAGACAGCGACAGTAGAGAGATGACAGGAAACACAGAGAGAGAGAGATGCAACTAAGGTCTACAAAGGACATCTTATGCACTATGTTCTTTGTTTATTCAAATGAAGTTGGGAATCCTATACTAGATATACACTGATAAACAGCAAAGTGTGGTGTTTGATTTTTAGCTATTGATAGCAGTCATTTTACCTAGCCCTCGGATTGTTTATCATTTAATGATATCAGATCCACTTAGTAAACTAAGATAAACAGTCAACAGTTAAAAGTTAAAGTAATATATGTCAAATGTAGGCGTGCCACTTGTTATCATCCTCCTTAGCTAAGAATAATATCTATCTGTCCATCTACTCTTCTGTCATTATTCCATTTTGTCCTGCCCTTCAGGGTGGCATGATTGACAGGATTGAAAGCAACATGGACCAGTCGGTGGGCTTTGTAGAGAGAGCGGTGGCAGACACCAAGAAAGCAGCCAAATACCAGCAGGAGGCACGCAGGGTAAGTTTGGACTGGTTCAACAGTGGCATACATGTAATGACTTGTTGAGATGCTTTTAACATTCCCATTTCCAAATATAGTATAGTATAATAGTGTATATGTGATATGGTAATGTCTAACCAAACATAACAATATCAACCACAAGCTCATGATCAAGTGAGGAGTTGCTTCCACCCATGATACTGTAGGTTAATTGTTAAATCTGCAGAATGATTTTTGCGCAGGAGCCCAAATCAAAATGTATTATTTTTTTTACAATCAATATCCCTATACTGGTCTACAGATATCTCTTTATGGCAGAATTCAGCCCATCACCCACTATGTGATATCTCACATCAGTTGCATGTTTAAACCCAACTGATTGTCATGAGTGACAAAGTTGACTTTGTCACTCATGACAGTAAGAGAATAAAGAATGTTGATTTGGCTCTGGGTAAATCTTTGCTCAAGCTTGGTCTGGGGAGTCAGCTCAACTTTTATCACTCTTGACTACAAGTCTTGAGTTGTAGTGAAATTAAAAAGGCATCATCTGGTGCTTCACCAAGACTTCTCTTTAAGCAGAGCTTTTAAATGTTCAAGGCTTTTGTGTGCCACACCAACATACAGTACCTTCTTTGTTATGGCTTCAAAATGATAATTTAATATCCATTTTCTTTCTGTCTCTGCATCCTTTTTCCTCCTGTTCTCAAGAAACAAATGATGATCTTCTGCTGCTGTGTGATTTTGGCCCTCGTCCTTGGTTCATTTGTCTACAGCTTCATCAAATAAACACCCTGAATGAGGCCACACACCAGCTGAGTGCACACATTACAGGATGAGGCAGAGCAGAACTTTTCTAAGATAGTCACAAATTAGAGCTCAGGCTCAGTTCACTGTCGTCTCACTTCATTGAAAATAGAAATAGAAGCTGCAAGTATTGGCATGAATTAATTCTGTTATTCCTCAATAGGTTAAGACAACTGTCTGTTTTTAAAATTTGAATTCAGTTTCAATCCAGTTTCTGGATCTGAATCCAATAGAACCAGGGCTGTAGTGGAGGCTAAATGCATGTAAACACCTTTTACCCACCTCTTAAATTCTGAAATGGCATTTACGCAGACTGTCCATCACTTTACAGCTGTTAGCTCAGACTGGCCTCCTACTGCAGTTTCTGTTGTAGCTACTAGGAGTGCTTGTTTTGTTTTCTGTTTGAACGCTGAGACACTGAAACAGCTGTTAACACGGAGCGACCAACAAACCACCACTCACCTATTCTACGCGGGTGTTTAAAACAAACAAACCCTCCATGCTGAAGCTATCAGGCAGACTGGAGCCGCTTTCATTAGCAAACAAATAAATCAGAGTTTAGAGGATCATAACTGACATGTGCGGCATTAAATAATAATGTCAGACAAAAGAACAAAGTAAGAAAAAAAAAGTAGCAAGCAAAAGCTCTTCAGCTCTCTTTCAAGTCCTTTAAATTTACATTAGTGTTGTTCAATATGACAGATAGTTTCAGTTTACTGATTCATCATTCACCTGATTCATCTATAAGTCAAATTGTTGTCTTGATTTGGCTTAAGTTTAAGCAAATGAATTCCAAACATTGATCTACATTCAAGACCATATAGAGGGTGTGAAAATCAAGGTTTATCCATCTATCCATCTGGCCTCGCAGCTGTGATAGAGTAGCTGAGGTATGGAACCTTTAAGTACTTTGGAGTTTACATACCCAAAAAATATGCCCTCCTTGTATATTAAGGTTTAGTCAAGCTTTATTTACCACTACAGCCCTGAAAAAAAACCCACCTTTTCCTCAAATGTATTATAGCATTTTGACTGGCATAATATCAGTATTTGATTAGCTGTTGTATTCTCTTACTATTGTTCCAAAGACAGTTTGCAAGCAGTAGACACATCCAAGAAATAATTGCAAATGTATAATTGATGCATAATAAATGAAGTTCAGTGGTTTTGAATGACATGACAGTGTACTGACCTCAGACAGATCTCCCTGCAACATGACTGCATCACCACCACACTGCCCACCATGATGCATGTCTATAAAGTCAGTATCATAAATATTGCAACAGTTATTGCTATTCTTTTGTACAATTGTTAGCTATTTTTGTTTTGATGTGGAAACCACACCACTGTGCCAGTACTTATGCTATCGACTGCATTTAATGATACAATTCATATCATGTTGTGAAGAGGCACCTGCTATGACTCCATAGTAGGTCTGTAATCAAATCACTTTTCAATTTAATGAGGGAAGGAAGTGTCTTTCCTAGAAAATCACATTGGAGTTTTGACGTTGAACTGATTAAAAGATGATTGACAATAGATACTGTATGACCTAGGAATAGAAGTCAATTCTGAAAGTATTAGATTAGAACTAGAAATAAACACAGTGCTAATTTGATTCTGTTGACACTGCCTTGTGGGTGTTTTACTGCTCTAGGTCTTTGTTGTTTGTGTATTTATTAAATTATTAAATTTATTAAAGATTGCTTCCATTTTTAATATGCATATGTGTTCCCCCCTCTTTCTTAAAAGGACCACAACTCTGTTTCCAAAGAAGTCATTCTTGTTTCATGCCATGGTTTGACTGTTGGTTGATCTTTCTATCCTCTTTGCTCTAGATCCACAAATGCAGTCAGCTACACTGCAAGTGTACACTGATACTGCACTGCAACTCCTGTAGTTTCAGCCTACTTCTAGCGCATATTTGGATTTTATCTTTTGCATGCACCAAATTAAGCCTTCATGAAACTAAAATTGCCCTCAGGCTTGTCCATATAGATCAGCAACAGAAAATATCATGTTGCTTCAATTCAATATTTTAATCTTACTGTACCTGGTGAAGGCTTTGGTGTTTCTTATATTGATCCATGCACCTGCTAAGAATTCCCTGTGAATGTCATGTATGTCTACCACTTTCCTCACTGGCTCATGCTGCCTTTATGTGCTCCGTGAAAATTTGTTCTCACATCCAACATTTGAAACAAAATCCGAATTAAACACCAAAATTGATGCCAGACTCTTCCATTTAGGAACTGAGCAAACAACTACTTTGTACTGACAAAATTAAATGGATAACATGAACATGACATCTAGGTAATGGGACTTTCCACTTTTAATCTAGGTTGTTCATTTAACCTATATGTTTTTGAATTGAAAGCAGGATTCCCTACATGACAGCAGGGGGAACCCATTTTCTCAGATGGGGTTCTAGACGGCTGAATGTTGACAGTTAAAAAACTCCTGGGCCTGCTATGGTGTGGATTTAAGAGGGCAGGTGGGAATTTAATCAAGACTGGTTGACCATATAGTTCAACTAGCACCGGCCATTCTACTCACCTTTATTAGCTTGTGTGTCACTGGAAGAATGTAGTGCATTTTTTGTGTCCTTTCTTTCCTCCTTTTACATTAATTGAAGCCTGTCAGTTTGAAGTATTTATACATGGCAATGGGTTCTATTGTATAAAAGGACGTCTTTTGTAGCTTTGTCCACCGATTGACGAAAATAAAATTATTATGCTTTTGAGTGTTTGTTTAAATTTTGTTTCATTCATCGTGCGCGTCACATTTTGGCATTTTCCTCTCGCTCGCCGTAATCTGCCTGTGCGTGTTTGAGAGACAAGTCGTTGCCACCAATCACAACAGCCTCGCAACATTTTCCAGCCAATCCTCAGTAGTTTGTTCAAAGTACACTTCCATTTATGGATCAGCAAGCACTTCCTCGTTGAGGTGAAGGCTACAAAACGTGTCCCTGCGATGCGAGCCTTGGAGAGTGAAAACACAGGACACGGGAGACGTCACACATCTCGGATTACTGAAGGCATCTGTAAGCGGACAGACCTGTGTGAATATGGGGGTAAGCATAGAACAAAGCTTTATTTTTAAGTAATTCAGGTTATTTATGAGTGATGACTAGTTATATTGGGTAATAGGGCGGTGGTTTCTGCGTTGTATCATCGCGTGATTGGCTACCTTTCTTGACTGATTGAGTGCTTGTCCAATGATTACAGAATTGAGACATATTAACCAATAAGGTATAAGGTCGTATTGGAATTGTACTGTTACTCATAGCTTGCCAGCTCCTTTATGTCTCTATTGGCTATTGTTGTCCAATCACAATTCACAAAGCTTCCGCGTGAGTGACACTGTTCTAGCCCAATAAATGCCTCGCTGGTATTTCTGTGATTGGTCCAATTCACGGTTGTGGGCGGGGTATAGTGGTGTTTTGTGATGGGATGGAAAATGGCGGCTGTTCTTAGACCGCAGTAACTTTCTACTATACTAGTACTAACAGCAACAATAATATATCATGTTTACTTGCAGTGTATTGGAGGTATCCGAATGAAAACGTATTCGGATTATGTTAAGTTTTGTGTTGGTATGAGGAAGACGAGTTCAAGAAAGCTAATATTAGCTGGGCACGGCTTGGGATGGCGAGGCAAGGAACAAAGCTCGAGTACACAGACAGAACAGTTTTTATGAAAAATATGATTTTATGTTAACTCTCACTTCCTTTCGGTGCAATAGTGTACTTAAAGTTAGCCAATCTAAACGAGTCTTACCACAGGTAAAACTTCCCATATTTGTCTGACTTAAACTCACCAATCCCGAATGAAGTCAACAAGTATAAGGAAACATTGGGAAAAGACGATTAACGTCTGATAGTTTTGGAATGCAGCAAAGGCATTGAATAAATAGCTAATCGTTTCACTTAGCCAGCTTTGGGATACTTATGTTGATCAGTAGCTGTTGTAGTTAGTAACTTAGCGCAACTTACTCTGAAAGCAGCCGTGGTGAACACACGCCTTCTCGCTGCTTGTTTACTATCGCTACCCACTGCAGCCATGTGGTGCCTCGGTCAAACTTAGCTGCTCCACAGATATTTATATTCATTCTTTGCTTCGTTAACTACCCGAATTTAGTTGGACAAAGGCCGGTTCCCAGTGATAATGGATGAGTCCAAACCGCGCTACAGTAAAAGGCTGGTAAGTGTAAGTGATTGGGGCCACGTTTGGTCTATTGTATATGGCATGAAGGTTCATGTGTGTATTATATGTTTTCTATAGGCTTGTCCGTTAACTATGGCAAGATACAAAAACAATGACGAGGTTTGGTATAAAAGAAAAAAAAACTTTCCACGGAGATCGGTCCCTGACCATGTGTGTAGGAATATAAAAGCTGTAAATAATACAGTGCAACTATATGTTGAAGCGCTGCCGAAAGGCTGAAGATGTTGATTTTGTTATTTACTTGCTGTCCATCGAGTACAGCTCGTGTTACCCCTAAAAGTGGGTAATGTGATTTGATAAACTATGATACACAGCTTAAAGAGGGATGAGTAGGAAAGTGAGGCGTTCGATGTGGATCCAGGAGCAATCAGAAAGACCAAGGAAGATGGGGAGTTAGCAAGATGTTCATGCCTTTGGGGACACAAGACAAAAGGATAACAAGAAACAGAGAGGCGTGGGTCCTAAAATAGGTGAGAGCATAGGACAAATAGAAACCATCGCATATTTCCTCTTCAGTGACAAAAGAGGAGGGGACGATGAACAAAAGGGAAGAGGCGCTTGTCAGAGCTGGAGATGGAGAAAGGAAGAGGCAGATTGTCATTCCCTCTTTTTTTTTTTTTTTTTTTTGCTTTTCAAGTGGTGTCATATTGTGTCAGTGGTGCATCTACAGAGGTGATGACTGTGTAGCAGTGTAATGTCTGCACACTGACTGGAGGACAGATTTATGAAGAAATTACTTGAGGGAATCCATTGAGTATAACGTTATTATATTATAACTCATTTTAAAAATTCAGTGATGTGGCTTTTCTTTAACTTTGCTTGCTGGCATTCTGAAGTTTGATTCTTGTTGCACAGTATGCAATGAAATGATAGCTGATTGCTTATTGCACATTATCAACAGCACATACTGAACAGTTTAGATCTATTCTCATTTTTAGAACCCCTGTTTAACCAGCATGGATGATTTTTGTTGGAAGATTTTATCAGCTGTAGGTAATGGGATCAATGAGTAGGCCTACAAAATGAAACTCTGAGCTGTTAACTGGTAAATATGATCTGCATGTTAATCTGACATGGTCATAAATGCCTGAAGAGTTTGTATTGAATTGGATTGTGGTACATTGTAATTCTTAATATTCAAGTCACTTATTTATTCCACTTTGATTGTTATTAAGGCTGTGTGTCTGAATTTGCCAGAAAGACACACTGAAACTATGTACTGGTACAATACACCAGTGTAATCAGAAAACATTGTGTTAAGATAAGTGTATCACATGGTCAAATGCAGACACTAGTGAAGCGGTGAGAGAGATTATGGAGCACGGGGAGGGGTTGGGGGCTCAGCCTGGGATTATCCCCGTATCATCTGTCATTACCTGGGACCCCTCCTGAAGAGCAGCAGCCTTAGTTCCAGTGTTTGAAAAAGCAATATTAAAATAATATTCAGCACATTTCATCATGTACAAGAGGTAATAGTCTACTTCATGCTATTTTCTTGTGCCTGGTGTATAGCTTCCATCCATCTGTGTATACCTGTTTTCTCCCCACTGAGGCTATTTTAAACTCTGGTCTCTTGACACTTTGCATTCACATCAAACATCTTTATGCACACAACAGTGCAGTGCAGCCGGCGAAAGTCTTTTTGACTTCCCTGCACTTCTCAGTAGTAGTTAAATGCTCGCTGTTTTTTTTTTTTTTTGTTGTTGTTGTTGTTGTTTTTTCCATTTCACCTATTGTTGTCAGTTTGTTGTTGACTGTAGCTTGTAGATATTGCTTTGCTTTGTCTGGTTGACTGTTTTATTCTGGAGAGGAAAACATTGTGGTGTTTGTACATACATGTTCTGATAGGAGGGCTGTCAGGTTGTTAAAATTTGTTGCCTGATTTAGACCATAGATTTTTTTTTTCCATTGAGAGCTTGCAGATATTGTTGTTGTTCTGTCTTCCCTCTCTTATTTTATGTTCACCCATCCACCCGCCGTTCTCTCTTCTCAGCGGGCTGGTACCCGGCGACGTTACCATGACGATGGCATCTCAGATGAAGAGATTGACGGAAGGAGGATGTTTGACCTGGAGGAGAAAGTCCACAGTCAGAGGTTCAGCTCTGACCGGGTCGTTCACATGCAGGGAAAAGGTATGCAGCACAGTCAGTCATGTGAAAGGCTCAGTTGAATTTGTGCTGTTAGAGGAGAGGTGTGTCAGGCTTTAACAGTTCCCTGATTATTAAGACTGCTTGACGTCAGTGCTTCTAACCTGACACACAGCTCACCAATGCAGTTTTGTGTGTGTATATATGTGGAATCAGGAATTAGAAAAATGGAATGGCTATCATACCAAAACTGAGATTGATGGAGAGACCTTGGAACATTTCTTGGTCACATGTTGATGTTTGTGTCTTTTAGACTTCACATACGAGTTCATCCAGAGAAGCGGGCTGAGGGACCCCATCCTCTTTGACAAACCCGAAGGACTAGGAATCAAGTAGGCATCCACTCTGTTATTTTAAACTCTCTTCTTCTTTCTGCTCCATTGGACGTAATAACTGTCTGCTGGCATAATTTGACGCATAAAGCAAATAACAAGAGACTTGTAAAATGTTTATGAACCTCTCGTTGTTCCACAGGATGCCTGACCCTGATTTCAGTGTCAATGATGTCAAGATGTTTGTTGGTAAGACTCCAGACATTATAAGTGTTCTTCCTTTAATGAATTCAATGCCATAGAGCGGTCACTTTCTCAAAAAGTCATGTACGAATGAATTTGAACTAACAAATAATTAGTTTGATTAATTCAGACACAACCCAGATACAGTAATGTGTCTCAGATACAGTTTGCTGTGCATATATGGCCAGCGATGTCCATCCGTCAGCGGTCAGAGAGAGTCTTATTGTTCAGCATAGTCTTATATTTTCCAGTGTGCTTCTCAGATGCTTCAGTGTGGTGATTATCTGATCAGCATGGCTTTGCTTGCTACTGTCCTCTATTTTTATTTATTAGCTCACTTTACTTATTGGTCAAAGAGCGTGCAATAGGTCAAGCTGATAGTGATTTTTAAGAATGGCCTCTGCTGGATCACAAGACAAACTACTTCAAACGGTCTGTTGTGCTTATAGACTGTAAATTTTGAATCGGAACAGGTCATTACAGTTCGAATATATATAATATTCCTCACTTACTTTTGGTGTTACATCAGTCTTATTATTAATAAACTGCTCAGTTATTTATCTATTTATTTTTGTTTTAATTATTTAATTGTATTTTAAATTTCTCACATGTTTTGAAATGTGCTCTATGAATAGATTTGACTTGACTTGAATAAAGGGCGGCAACTGACAGTTATTGTATTGGTTTATATCAGTTAGTATGTTGATTATTTTCTCTATTAATTGATTAAACCTTTGTTTTATAAAATAGAGAGGTTTAGAAATTAGAGAAAAATGCCCATCGCAATTTCATAACATCCAAGGTGATTCATTTTATCTGACCAACGGTCCAAAACCCAAAGAAAGAGAAACTCAACAATGTTCACATTGGAGAAGCTGGAACTATTGATTATTTCAACAGTTGGCAACTAATTGACTATTGACTGATGAATTGATGAATCTTTGACCTCTCTCCTCTCAGGTAGCAGACGTATGATAGATGTGATGGATGTGAGCACTCAGAAGGGGACAGAGATGTCCATGGCCCAGTGGACTCGTTACTATGAGACTCCTCCATCTCAGAGAGACAAGCTCTATAATGTTATCAGCCTGGAGTTCAGCCACACCAAGCTGGAGAACCTGGTCAGGAGACCTGCCACGGTACGTACACACTTCAACACAGTGCACCAATGGATGTGATTGTACTTTGAACCAGTATATTAATACATTTCTTTTTTCTTTTTTTTTATTCATCTGTCCTGTATGAGTGTAGGTGGATCTGATAGACTGGGTGGACAACATGTGGCCTCGTCACCTGAAAGAGAGACAGAGAGACTCAACCAACTCTATCACAGACATGCAGTATCCCAAAGTACAGAAGTGAGATCTCCCTTGTTCACTGCATTCATGACTTAAATTCAGCTTGAAATGAAACATAATTCCTTTATGCTGCTGCTGCTGTTCTTGTGTCTGCAGATACTGCCTGATGAGTGTGGAGGGCTGCTATACAGACTTTCACATTGACTTTGGAGGGACCTCTGTGTGGTACCACATACTGAGAGGAAGCAAGGTGGGGCTATGGTAGAGTATAGTTACAGCCCCATATTTCTCATTTTGGGTTAAAAGGGTGCACCTGGAAGTAAAAATAATGAATAAATGTCCAGTCCAGAATGTTTCTTAAATCATTTCTGTTCTCCTCAGTAAACATCCAAAACGTGTGCTGATGTAATTTTGCTCAGTGATGCAGAGTGGAATGTGTTTTCTAAACGTAGTGATGTATTATCAGGTGTTCTGGCTGATCCCACCCACCCCTCAGAACCTGGAGCTGTATGAGAACTGGGTGCTCTCTGGAAAACAGGGAGACATTTTCCTGGGAGACCGAGCATCTGACTGCCAGAGGATTGAACTGAAGCAAGGCTGCACCTTCATCATACCCTCAGGTAAACATTAACATCCACACACACTCTCAATACATGCTAAAGGATTTCAGTAATGTGACAGGAAATAAATATTGATGTGTGTGTGTGTGTGGTGTTCTCAGGGTGGATTCATGCAGTCTACACACCTGTGGATTCTATGGTGTTTGGAGGAAACTTCCTTCACAGCTTCAATATTCCTACGCAACTTAACATCTGTAATATAGAGGACCGCACGCGGGTTTGTTCACACACACACACACACACACACACACAAACTCCTATGAGCTGTAAATGACAGGAAGTGATGTTTTTTCAAATGGCTGATGAGCCTCTTTTATCCCTTCTGCAGGTTCCAGTAAAGTTCCGTTACCCCTTCTACTATGAGATGTGCTGGTACGTGTTGGAGCGCTACGTCTTCAGCATGACCAAGACATCCTACCTCACACCAGAGTTTCAGAAACACTCGCTAGGCATTGGTATGTACAGGCAAACAAGCGTTTTACGATGGGGTTTTATGCTGATGGATGGAGGTGGGTAACTCGTTTCTTCTGTCAGGTCTGAAGAAGCCTTCCAGCTCAGATCCAGCCAGTGAGCAGGTGAAGGACGGGGAGGAAGGTGTCAGTGATGAAGATGCTTCAGAGCCTGATAAGCCAGCAGTTAAAGTTAATTTGACTCCCTTGGAGCTGGAGGGGCTGTGGAACCTGCTGGGAAAACTGGAGGCGCTGCCGTCCAACAAGAAGTGCGTCCCAGCAGGGATACACAATGCACCAGCTCTCATTACACACATCAAGGTAGCAGCTTGTGTGTGTGTGTGTGTGTGTGTGTGTGTGTGTGTGTGTGTGTTCCCAGACAAAGGTTAAACATTGTAATACCTTTTATTAACTGGTGGTGTAATAATATTAACTACTGTCCTGCAGGCACTTCTTAAGGAACATGCCAATGACAATCCCAAACTGTCCTACACAGGAAAACCAATCATCAAGTGGCCAAAGAGGGTGAGTAGCAGTTACTAATGGACACACTGAACAGTAGTTATGATAAAATGAATAATGAAATAATAATGACAATGGAAGTTTGGTTGTTTTTATGTTTACTTTAACTCGTGGCATATGTTTTTATTGTATGTTTGTTTTTATGGTCTTAATTTGAACTTTTATTCCTGTGAAGCACTTTGTGAATTTTATTTCTGTTAAAGGTGCTAGACTAAATAAACGTATTATTATTATTATTATTATTATTATTATTATTATTAGTTTTGTCACTAGGAATAAATGTTCATTAATATCAGTGCCAAATATATCTGTTTGCCTCATGAGGAAAAGTCTCTACTGTGTAAGTAAGAAACACCCTTGTGAAAAAACACACGTGGCAGTGAAAATGCAGTTTTTTTTGAGTTTGTTTTATCTTTATTTAACCAGGACTCTTGAGATAAATGATTTCCTTTACAAGAGAGACCTGGTCTAAATGTCAGCGTGAGATAGATATGAGATGGTTACATCATTAAATTACAAGAGTCACATGTAGCACAAAGAACTAAACCTTTAAACCAATTCCATTACTCATGAAACATTTTTGAATGCGATGCTTGAACATTTGATATGGATGCAGATGAAGTTTATCTTGTAAATGATTCCAAGCCCAAGGTGCGGAGTAGGAAAATGCAGTTTTCTGCAGAAGTGAAAGTTCTGAGTAGACTCTAAAGGACAGTGCTCCCTCTTATATCTCTGTCATGCTTTATTTTTCTGCTCCTCTCCACCAGCCGTCGTGGTATCAGCCTCCTCCTCCACCGCCTCCTCCTCGTCCTAAATTGGCCACCACTCCCATCATCCCACGACCACAGAAGCCAGCCTCCTCCATGTCTGTGCTGAGGCGGCGTAGGGTCAGGTAACCAAGGCGATTAGCTTGAAAGTTGTTTTAGGCACTCAAATTAGTTTTCACTTGTTTGTGTTCACCTGTTTAGCCTTCTATTATTCATGAAAGTATGTGTGTTGCTGTCATTTGTTTTTTTTTCTTCTGTGCAGGTGTAAGCGCTGTGAGGCCTGTATGAGAGCAGAGTGTGGAGACTGTAATTTCTGCAGAGACATGAAGAAGTTTGGAGGACCTGGAAAGCTCAAGCAGACCTGCGTGCTGCGACAATGTCTCTCTGTAAGTGACTGTGATTTTTTTTTTTTTTTTTTTAAATATTTTTTTGTAAATGTACAGTATATGGTAAATATGTCTGATTTTTAAATTACCCTCTGTCCCCTCTAGCCGGGCCTTCCTCTGTCCGCGGTGTGTGAAATCTGCAAGGAGCCCAATCAGGAGGAAACTGGAGACCCCTCCCTCACTCTGATGGAATGTTCCAACTGTGCGCAGATAGTCCACCCCGCCTGCCTCACGGTACACACACACACACACACACACTATTCTTCTTTTCAGTATTTAGGACGGATCCACTGAAGTTACAGTGATGCGCCCCACAAGGCCAAGAGACATAACATGAAGTTATAGTGGACAATAGGGATGCATGTTGACACCTCTAACTTCAGCGACAAATACATTTCCTGTAGTTGGTTTATAATAAAAAAATCTCAATGTGATTCGCCTATTCAAAGCTCTAAATGTGAAACAAGAGCAGCAGGAAGTGATTGTTTTGAATGTTAAGCAGTGACTTACTATAGCAGATTTCAATACAGCCTTAGGAGTGCATTCTGATTTGTGAAAATGAACATAAATAAATAAGTTTGCAATCAACTCTGAGCTCTGAAGACCAACTGATTGATCTCGATCAACCAGATGGTGACCACATGGTTATGTAACGTGGATACCAGGTGTAAACAAGGTACGTGTCTCCATCTGTTTCTGCAGGTTCAGGGTGAAGGAGTGGTTAATAAAGACCTGCCCAGCTGTTGGGAGTGTCCAAAGTGTGTCCAAGGGATCACTGACCCAGAGGTACACAACCTTCTTTTGTACACACTAACAGACACTCTCAGGTATCCCTACCTCTTGTATGCACACATATTGAATACACAGCTGCAGACAGTCTTCTCAGTGTCTTTGCAAACTCCTGAGGTCTCTCTTGCACTTAGTCCATCATGCCGGCGGGCACATGTACTTGGTTCTAGTGTGTCAAAGCTAATGGGTATTGTGTGTCTCCTGTCTGTTTGTGTTTCATTATTTGATTCTTTTTGTTTGGTTTTGTTTTCTTTTTTTTTTTGTTGCTGTATTATTTCCTTCTTTATTTGTATTCATTTAACTGCGTCAGTCATCAGGCAGCGATGAATCGTTGGCTGCCGGCCACCAGCAGCACATCCGTCCCCATGGCCCCCTGGTCCTCAGGCTGGGCCCTGGGCCCTCTGCTACAATAGGGGGTCCTGTGGGCTCCCAGCAGGATGGGGAGGTGGTCCGCTGTGGTTTCTTCCCTCCTCCTCCTCCTCTTCCTTCCTGCTCTTCCACCTCCTCAGCGTCACTTCTATTGGTGGCGGCCCCTCTGCCTTCTCAGCCAATCAGCTCGAGACTGGTGAGAGGTGCCGCCTACTCTATACATCCACCCGTCTGTCGCGTGCACCCTACCTGTTTTTTTCCTTTCCATTTTCAAGAGAAGAGACACAACTCCTGTTGAAATAATCTGTGTTCAGATTGTTTGTACAAGAGCAGTGCCTCTTGTCTCAGACTGCTGGCTGTTTTTCTTTCTCCATACTTTCTACATTCTAAATTATTTTCTCATGGCTCATCATAATGGACAGTGTGTAGCCTGCTTTTGACAGGTTTAATCAAGTCCCACTCAGTCATTTTGTGATTGTGGACACAGCATATATGCTATAAAACATGTAGGTTTTACAAGGTCAGTTTCTTCACTTCAAAATAATGAACTACCTTTTCTTAAGATTCTAGAAGTATGGATTGATGTGTCAGAAAGAGGTTGAGAAGCTGATGTAGCTCAGTGGCACTTCTTCATTTACCTTTTAATCCCTGGATGAACTGCCGTTGTGACACTTAACACTGTCTGTCCGTCCCTCCATCACTCCAGTAGCTGACTATCAGCAGACAGAGGATGTTGTCAAGTAGTTGTCATGATTGTGCTCCTTCTCTCTGAGCTAATCACTCTGTTGGCCCACTGCTCCCAATGCAAAATGGAGAAAAATGCTACAAAGATTTCTGGTCCTTGTTTAGTCCATAAATACCAAAATGAGATGTCAGGTTTTTCTGTGAATTTTGATTGATGATTTTTGTATTTATTTATTTATTTATTTTTGAAAGCAACAAGCCCAAATATCTAATACTGTTCTTATTATAGCACATAATGCTAATCTAAGATGTAAAAACAAAGTGTCAGACACATCATACAGTACCAAGACACATCGTCACACAAACATGCGGAAATGATCAATAACAGAAATGAAAGGAATATTCTCTTCACTGTGTTATATGTTCAAGACATTTCTAAAATGCTTACTAAAAAGCTGCTCTTGTTCCTGGCAACATGTTGTTATTTCTGTATAAAAATGACTTAAATATGTGACAAGCTATAATTATGACTGTAAGATTGTGAGTGATAAATATTCAGATAAATTTCAAACTTTTGGGATTACAGTGTTATTGTGTGGCTTCAGAACACTTGAACAGTAGAAGTCTAAAAATATATATAGTAATATAGTTTCAAAGATAATTTGTATCTCATTCATTAAAAATGATCGATTTTTGTTTTAATTTCTTTGGTATAATGGTATACGCATGATGTACTCTGAGGTGTTCTGCTTTTTTAAAACACACTAGTCTGCACAAAGGATGCACTAGATTGTTTCATGTTCTTTAACTTCACCTTGTTTAGAGACTCTCTATACAACCCTAACTATATTTAATATTTATTTAACTTTATTGTTACTAATGAGGAGGAGTATCAGCAAGAGCTTCACTTCAGGGTAAACTCTTCCTTTAATGAGTGGAGAAGTATTTTGCCATGGCTTCCAATGGATAGTCTTTTTGTACTGAAGTTTCCACTCCGACAACAATGGAAATAATGGCAGAACATCAAAGAAACAGATCTAATCTACGAGAAGAATCTCTTGACAGGAGTCTTTCTGATATTTAGCTGTCAGTTTTTTAAGTCACTTCTGAGATTTTTTTTTTCTCTTCCTCCAGCAGTCTAGAGGAGACAAAGGTGAAGGCCTTCCAGTGGTAAGTGTTTATTGTTGGGTCTCTACTGTAATATGTCAACCGTATTTTCTCTAATAGTGGCCGGGGCATTTATTTACCTCAACGGCAGAGGGTACCAGGCCTTTATTGGAAGCAGGCTTATATTAGAGACAGATAAGTATATTTGTTCATACTTTAGTACGAAGCCTCCCTGTTTTCTGATCTGCTTCCGTTTGCTCTGTTAAATTTAATTACTGCGTTATGCTATTAATAAAATTAAAAGCCTTCATTTCCCGACTTTTATTGTGAGACATTACACAAACATTTCAATATATATATATTCAATATAACTTGTGTGAAGTATGACCGGTCAAGTACAGGAGGGGAAATATGGCCAGTGTTAGTTAAAAACTAAACAAATCTGAGGTAACGTTACGCTGGATATAAACATTAATAGCCAGTTAACAGCACATTCAAATATCAAATATCAATCAGCTGTCTCTCTAGCTCCAAGCTAACTTTCTTCCTCCCACCACCAGCTAGCCATGCTCTCCTCCTGTCAGCTAACAGCAGCTCACGCTTCTGTTTTTTCCAGTATCTGATTCTTTTCGGATCAGTGTCAAAATGTCTTGCAGCTTTCACTCCTTAATTTTCCTCCACATATTGCAAAACTCTCTCTTTGAATTTGACGTCAGACTTCTGTCTGGTAGGGGCCATGTTCACTCTCTACAGTGTTGTAGCATTGGTGTAATGGAAAATTTAGTCACTGACACTTGCACAGGTCCTATATGCTACTTCAAATATAGCTACCGCCATCTTGTGGTACTTGTACATTACTACAAACTACAATCACATTATAACAGGCACCAAGAGGAGCGGGGTGGACATTTCTTTTCATTTGATAACGTTAAAAGTAAAGTTAGGCTTTGCTCGGTTTCCCAACTCATTTTAAAAAAAGACGAGAGAAAAAGAGAGAGAGGGAGCTAGAGAGTGAATGAAGAGATGGAGCTGGTAAGAACGCGGTGAACCAGATCAATAAAAAAAAAAAAAATCTAATTGTTTCACAGGGGTTACTTTCTAGAGCACAAATAAACACACCTACACCCCTGCACATCACCGTACAACCCTGCAGCGGTGTGCAGCAACACCTGATTTGGTCTGAATACGGCCTTAATCCATCCTTGTTTTTTCTCTCCCCGGCCTGTATTTGTGGCCGGCCTTTATTTGTTCTTGTCGTCCACACCCCCGGCCACTATTAGAGAAAATACGGTATTTCATTTCAGAATACTCTTTTGATCAAAGGTCTCTAACAATTTCCTTCTTGTGTCTATTTTTTTCCGTACCCCCCCTCCCCATCCGTCATTCTCTGCCTCATTCCCTCCTCCCCAATGTTTTCATATCTTTTATCATTCTCCTTCCTCCCATCCTTTGACTCCTTATGTCCATGCGTCTCCAGAAGCGGAAATCTTCCTCCCTGTTGGACGCTCGCATGGCTAAGATTTACCGACGACAGAGACACAGCCGCGATGGAGACGACTCTGTCAGCGATGACGATGATGAAGGTTCGAAGCACTTTTCACTGCCTGCTGCCTGTCAATAGCACTTACTCTGTAACTGATTCATCTCAAAAAATTTTGTAGAAGTTCAACAGCATCACTCACATTGGGTACAGGATATAAAGGGATATTTTTCAAAATAAAAGAATGTTTCTTTGAAAGAAAGAAATTATATTTGTATTTGATATCCAGATATCGTTAGATAGATATTGTTGTGTTTGTGATCACTTCATTTTGATTCCCTCTCCGCAGCCTCTCAGAGAAGAAAGATGTCATTACAAGCTCGAGGGGGGGGCCACTCTTCCAGGAGGGGGTTTGGTGCCAACAGGAGAGGCCTGCTGAGAGGAGGCTCGGCCCACAGAGGAAGCAGAGGAGGCCTGATTACTCCTGGCTCCTCCTCAGTCCTCAAGCTAAAGCGTGGGATGGGCATGAGGGAAGGTGGGAGGAGGGGGAGAGGGGTGAGGCTGAGGGGAGGCTCCAGGGTGCAGCGGAGGGGAGACTCATCTGAGGAATCTGATGATGACGACGACGACGATGATGAAGAAGATGACGACGACAGTGAAGACGGAGACAAAGAGGAACGGCATCGTCGACGCAGGGGAAGGCGCAGGACTGATGATGATGATGACGATGATGATGACGATGATGAAGATGAGGACAGTGAGGGGCAGGAGTTTGACCCAGAGGAGGAGGAGATGGACACACTGGAAGATGAAGAGGAGGAAGAGGAGGAGGAGGAAGGACACTGGGATTCAGACCCAGAGCCTCCGGTGCTCCTGGTGTCTGATCTGAATGACGACCTGCTTAGTGGCTCCTACCTGACTGTGACTCTACAGCGCCCCCACAAGGCCAAGAGACAATCTGGTAAGTGAACAGTAAACAAATGTAAGAAAATTCAACTGTGGTCAAACAGCAACATGTAAACTATGTGCTACATTTCCTTCTCATGACTGCACTGTGAAATAAAGATGAATGACTTTAATCTCCAACAGAGGTTTGTTGTCCCTTCTAAGGCTCCATAGTTCCAAAGCTGGAAGCAGCCATGGGTCCGCGGACAGCAGCAGTGGTTACAGGTGGTCAGCAGGGCTTCATCCAGAGAAAGACAGCTCTGTCCAAACCTTCACGCCTCAAGAGCAGTGACACCACAGCTGATGGCCAAACCCCACGAGGACCTGGAAGGTAAGGTTGAATGTGTGATAAAATTCAGTTGAATACATTTTCAGTGTGTCAAATGTAGCCTAGTGCGAGATGACACACCACACCTTCCTATTCAGTTAAATGAGAAAGTGTGTCCAAACTTTTGATTGATACTGCATGTATTCAAGGATGATGCTTGTTCTTATTGTCAACAAGTCCCATGTGCAGACCATAAACTATTCAAAAAAAAAAAAAAAAAAAAAAAAAAGGACATGCCTATTGTGACATCACCCACTGGTTTGTGTACTCTGTTTTGAAGCCTCGAGTTTGGCATTTTGACCATCACCATCTTGGTTTTTTGGGCCCTGACGTTAACGTTAGCTGCTAGCTTTGTTAGCACAGTGCATTTACAGTCTATGGTTAACTGTGATATTGCTAATGCTAATTTTGGCTAACAAAAAACAAAAGAAACGCTGAACAAGACTTTTTTTAGGCAACCAGAATGTTACAATTAACTTTTATGAACTGAAAACACACTGAAATAGCATCAGCTACACCTATACTCCTATTATAATCTTGGGTTACGTTACATAATGTGTATAACCAATGTTGTTGCCATGGTAGCAACTTGTCAATCATAAGGTAGCCAGGCCCTGAAACATTCCCTGCTTTGTCTATTTTACTCTAAATGGGACCATAATTTACAAAATGAACATGAAGCTTTATTGAAGAAGACTTGAAACTAAGATTGAGACCATAAATCCATTCTTTTTGGAGTCAGTGGAGTTGCCCTCTGCTGGCCTTTAGAGAGAATGCAGGTTAAAGTCACTTCTGCATTGACCTCATTTTTCAGACCAGGGTCTACCCACTCAGTGCCAAACCAAACCAACTATGAACAGATCCTACTAAAAGTGGTCTGATATATCTTCTTTCTCTGTGCTGTAGACCTCCATTGTTGTCCACAAAAACACATCAGTGAGCCACACTGTTGCACAGACACTGTCCTACTGCCAGAAAAACTCACTGGATTAATCCGCCACTGAAGATAGTCCCCCACAAATGCACTATTTGCTCCTGTTTGAATAACGTTTGATTAAAAACTACAGTGACCAGCTGTTTTAGGAAATTACTTAACCTTTTTAAAAAATTAAACTATATATTTGTGTGCTGTTTTTAAAGATTTACATCCTCAGTAGGAACCAGTAGGCTCAGGACTGAGCCACACACAGTGTAGGGAATAGAGAGAGTGACTAAAATAAGACTAAAAATGAATATTTTTTAGTGGATTTTTTTATTGACAATAAAAATATAGAATAACGCTTGATGGGTGGATTGCATCATCTGAGTAATGTTGATAGTATAAACTCAGGTCAAAGCAAGTTTATTTGTACACTTTTCTACAACAAGGCAGTTCAAAGTGCTTTAAATAAGATGTAAAAGAGGGTGTATAAGTGTGTGTTAAAACCATAGTATATATAGTACTGTGCAAAAGTTTTAGACACTAAAAGTAAAGTGAGGATGCTATCAAAAATAATTCCATTAATTTTTATTTATCAGTTAACTTCATACAAAGTGCAGAAAAGACAAGAAATCTTAATGAAATCAATATTTGGTGTGACCATGCTTTGCCTTTAAAACAACACCGGCTCTCCTCGGTACAACTGCACACAGTTTTTCAAGGTAGTTGTCAGGTCGGTGGTTCAAAGCATCTTGGAGAACTTGTTTCAGTTGTTCTGTGGATTCAGGCATCTCAGCTGCTTCTGTCTCCTCATGTAATCCCAGACCAGCCATGGTCCTCAGAGGCCTGCTGTCCATAACCAGGGGGTTAATTAATTAATGGTACATGAATGCATACAGATGAAGAGAGGAGCTCAGTGCATCATGGGAAGTCCCCCTGCAGTCTAGGCCTATAGCAGCATAACTAGGGGCTGGTCCAAGGCGAGCCTGGTCAGCCCTAACTATAAGCTTTATCAAAAAGGAAAGCTTTAAGCCTACTCTTAAACATAGAGAGTGTGTCTGTCCCCCGGACTGAATCTGGAAGATGGTTCCACAGGAGAGGAGCCTGATAGCAGAAGGCTCTGCCTCTTGTTCTACTTTTGGAGACTCTAGGGAACACAAGTAATCCTGCATTCTGGGAGCGCAGTGTTCTAGTGGGATAATAGGGTACTATGAGCTCTTTAAGATATGATGGTGCCTGACCATTAAGAGCTTTGTTGGTGAGGAGAAGGATTTTCAATTCTGTTCTGCCAAAACAGCGAAGCTAAAATGGGAGAAATATGATCTCTTTTTCTAGTTTTTGTCAGTACACCTGCAGCTGCATTCTTGACCAGCTGAAGAGTCTTTAGAGACTTGTTAGGGCAGCCTGATGATAAGAAATTGCAATAATCCAGCCTAGAAGTAACAAATGTGTGAACTATTTTTTCTGCATCTTTTTGAGACAGGATGTGCCTGATTTTTGCAATATTATGTAAGTGATAAAAGGCAGTCCTTGACATTTGAATAATAGTAAAATCCTGTTAATAGTAAAATCTGCATCCCTAGTGTGAATACATTAGACATTAATTACCCAACCACCATTTAATATATTGTTGACTATGTTGCAGGCCACGTCTCCGTGGTAACCAGGGCGACCGAGGCACAAGGGATCGGTCTGCGTCTTCCACAGAAGAAGAGGAAGCTGCTGCTCCTCCTGCATCCTCCACCCTGTCTCCTCCATCCCTGCTGTCCCTGCCATCCTTTAAAGACGTTGGCAACGAAAGAGGAGGGGAGAAGGAGGTTTGGGTGTCTGTTTTCAGATACTTGAACAGAGCTGAGCTGCTGGCCTGCATGACTGTCTGCAAAGCCTGGTACAAGTGGTACGTCACACTTTTATCTTATTCTACAAGCAAAACTTCATTTTAAGGTACTGTCTTCATTTCTTTAGTTGGAGAGGCACAAAATGAAGTTGTGACACAATATGTGTCCCTGTCCTATGCAGGAGCTGTGACAAGCGTCTGTGGAGCCATGTGGATGTGAGCCGGTGCAGCCCACTCAGTAACCAGGCCCTGGCAGGCATCATCAAACGCCAGCCCACCTCTCTGGACCTGTCCTGGACCCCCCTGGCCAAGAGACAGCTTAACTGTCTGCTCACCAGGCTCCCAGGTACACAACATGCTCATACACACACACAGATATCAGCCGGCCCCTTCCTGTCTCATCCCACCTCACTCTGTCTGTAGGTCTCAGGGAGTTGAGAGTGACCGGTCTGTCCTGGTCCTGTCTGTCAGCACTGGTCTCTCCCACTCTGCCCTACCTGCGACTGCTGGACCTGCGCTGGTGTGAAGGCCTTAAAGACGCCCAGATTAAAGAGCTCATCACCCCGACTGGTCAGTAATGAGCTGGCCCAAAGCTCGGATAACTTCATCTTTCCTCTCCAGATCGACACATCCAGCTCATCCTCTCCTCCTTCCTGTCTCTCCCTGTAGGTTCAGAGTCGTCTCGCAGCAGACTGAGGAACATGGTAACACTGCGTCTGTCCGGTCTGGATGTTAGTGAGTCCACTTTGAGGCTGCTGCAGCGCCACATGCCCCAGCTGGAGAGGCTGGACCTGGCTCACTGCAAGGACATAACCGACTCCTCCATCGCCCTGCTGGCGGCAGCCGGGACACACACTCGCAACAACCTCACTGAGCTCACACTGGCAGGTCGGTTTTTGCGCACAGTTCCACTCCCAAGGGGGATAGTCCTTTTTAATGAGTGCATGGTAGAAGTTAAAATACAGTTTCTGCTTGTCCACTGGGCTTTATCTGCCTATCAGGGCTTCTTTTATGATGCATGGCTGCCACTAACAGTGACATACATACGTCCAGGATCAACTGATTATTGAATCTTTTTTTGATTAATAATTAACTTCCTAAAACGTCATTATAAATGAGAAGAGTTTGTCATATTGTTTGTTGTGAGTGCACAAAATCATGTATTTAAACAGCTTATTCAGTCTCACCAACAGTCAAGTTAAATCGATATTAAAACAGAGGAAGCAAACTATTAACTATTAAAATTGTTTTAATTAATTTTCATTTCATCTTTTGATTAAGTACTAAATTCATTGACTAACAATTTTTTCAGCATGAAAAAGAAACATTGTGTTGGATTATTACCATAATTCTCAAATAAAAGCCAATAGCTTGTAAAGGTTGAGGAAAAACATTAAGAGGGAGTGGAATTATTATTCCACCAGGAATGGCAGGGATTATGCCATGTGAGTGGCAGGAAGGTTTTTAATGTGAAACATCTCTGCAGAAAGTGTTGAATTTCATTGATCCTGTCTTAACAGCAGTTATAAACGACAAGTGAGCGGAATGAATGAGTGAATTAAGACTGCGTTTGTGTTAAACAGAAAGTGAGAGCAGCACGACTGATGTTACTGATACTGATGGAATGAGTGCTGTGGAAATGTACCGAATTTATCAACATGTGAGCATGGAGGAAGTGTGAGTTTGAATCAACAGCAAATTAAAACAGGACCAGATCAGAAAACAGGGAGGCTTCTTACTAAATTTAATGACTTAATGATTTTAAAAATGGCAGATCTTGACTTGAGAATGATGACAATAATGTATTTTCAATCTTTTTTCTTTTTTTTTTTTTTTTTGACTACGATGATCAACAGAAATGCTTGAGGCATCACACAGGTCTTAAATCATAAAGAGCTCTTACTGATTTACTGCAGCTGTGAAAAGCTCAGAAGTTGCACTTGACCAATCAGGATTGAGCAGTAATGATGGATACAGCAGTTGTGAATGTGTGCTTTCTGTCCTGCTTTGAATGGACGAACCTAAGAAACAAAGTGATCAATATAACTAAAGAGATGAGAGCAGCTCCTCACTGTCTGTCTGTACATCTCTCCAGGTTGCGGTCAACTGACAGATGGCTGTCTGTCCTACCTGAAGCGTCTCTCCTCTCTGACTCTGCTGGACCTCAGAGGCTGTAAGAGTATCAGCAGACGAGCCTGCGACGCCTTCATCTCTGACCTGTCCCACACCGCACTCTACTGTATGGTGGAGGAGAAACTCATCCAGCGCCTGGACTAACACATCGAAACATGCTCAACTGTGCATCTTGTCCTTCAAACAGGGAGAGAAGGAAACCTGCATTCAGCTGCCAGAAGAATTAAACCTGACCTGAGTGCAGGTGACTTTAAGCAGCTAATTTGGGAAGTTCAAAGGAACATTCTGGGACATAATCTTACGTGCAATCTTCCCTTGAGTTGATCTCAATTTAATCTCAATACATATATGCCTAGCTTAGCACAAAAGACTGGAAGTAGTGTTTTTGCCGTGCGAGGCTAAACATTGGAACACGAAATTGATATTAATCTTCTCATCTGGCAAAATTTTAAACAAGCATTTTCACAAAATATCAGTTCCTTAAGAAAAGCCACCTATCTGCATGAGGGTGCACGTCAAACTTATGTCCCGGTACAGTTCAGTCAGTACTTCTCCCCCTTTGGTAAAGACAGAACTAGGCCTTGAATCACTGACTTTGTTGACCCCAAAGATTTTTGTGATTTATGGAAGGTTTACATTCGCTTCATATCTTCTGGTATTGCTAGAATGTTCACATGAAAACACCTTGTCTATATATTGACTGAAGCAGGATGGAGCACTGTTTGTTAAGATGTCTTAATACATTTTGGGATATGTAGTACAGAAGAACAGAAAGGTGAACGTATGTTTCTTTACTAATTTGAACAAACTGGGCAGTTGTGTATTATAGTGAGGCTTTCTGTGTGTTCAGGTAATTCCTTGTGTATATATATGTTTGTTTATTTACTCTGTTTTGTGCAGATTAAGATTCACTTGACTATTTAAGTGTGAAAACAATAAAACGTGAACATTTCTATTGCAGAGTTTGTGCAATACCTAAAGCATTACATTTACCTCATATGATATACTGAAATATGATATTCTATGTGGCCTGCTGTGTTTGAGTCCTCCTTTACTGTATGTATAATTTCACCTTCTAGCCTTCAACCTGCATTAATGGAGTTTTGGCCACTTGAGTACAGCAGAAAGGAGTTGTGGACAAAACATTGACATATCACCATCTGCCTTGACCAGTTAGGTTGAGAGAGAAAGAAAGACGGTGGGGGGGGGGCACAGAGAAGCAGAATAATAAAAATAGTAATAATAATAATAATAATAATAATAGATATATGACTAGCAATAACAAATAGCAGCAATAGCTGGAGAAGGAGGAGAGAGGAGCTCAGTGCATCTTGGGAAGTCCCCTGACACTCTAGACCTATAGCAGCATAACTAGGGGCTGGTCCAAGGCAAGCCTGGTCAGCCCTAACTATAAGCTTTATCAAAAATGAAAGCTTTAAGCCTACTCTTAAACATATAGAGGATGTCTGCCCCCCTGACCAAATCTGGAAGATGGTTCCACGGGAGAGGAGCCTGATAGCAGAAGGCTCTGCCTCCCATTCTACTTTTGGAGACTGTAGGAACCACCAGTAAGCCTGTGTTCTGGGAGTGTTCTAGTGGGGTAATGGGGTAGTATGAGCTCTTTGAGATATGATGGTGCCTGACCATTAAGAGCTTTGTAGGTGAGGAGAATTTTTAATTCAATTCTGGATTTTACAGGAAGCCAATGCAGCAAAGCCAAAATATGATCTCTTTTTCCAGTTTTTGTCAGTACATGTGCAGCTGTATTCAGGACCAGCTGGAGAGTCTTTAGAGACTTGTTAGGGCAGCCTGATAATAAGGAATTGCAATAATCCAGCCTAGAAGTAACAAATGCATAGACTATTTTTTTCTGCATCTTTTTGAGACAGGAAGTGTCTGATTTTTGCAATATTATGTAAGTGAAAAAAGGCAGTCCATGAAATGTGTTTTATTTGGGAGTAAAAGGACATATCCCGATCAAAGATAAGTCCCAGATTCCTTACGGTGGTGCTGGAGGCCAGGGCAATGCCATCTAGAGTAGCTATATCATTAGATAATGTGTTTCTAAGGTGTTTAGGGCCAAGCACAATAACTTCAGTTTTGTCTGAGTTTAGTAGGCAGAAAATTGCAGGTCATTCAGGATTTTATGTCCTTAAGGCATGCTTGGAGTTTAGTTATGATTGGTTTCATCTGGCTTCATTGATAAATATAATTGGGTATCATCTGCATAGCAATAACATGAGCTTACTCAAAGGAAGCAAATATAAGGTGAATAGATCCAAGCACACAACCTTGTGGAACTCCGTGTCTAACTTTTGCATGCTTGGAGGATACATCATTAATGTGTACAAACTGAAATCAATCTGACAAATAGGACTTAAACCAGCTTAATGCAGTTCCTGTAATGCTAATTAAATGTTCCAGCCTCTGTAATAGGATGTGATGATCAATTGTGTCAAATATGACACTAAGATCTAACAAGACAAGTACAGAGAGAAGTCCTTTGTTGGATGCAGTTAGGAGATCATTTGTGACTTTCACCAGTGCTGTCTCTGTGCTATTATGCGCACTAAATTCCTGACTGAAAATCCTCAAAGAAACTAATGTTATGTAGAAAGTCACACAACTGATTGGTGACTGCTTTCTCAAGGATCTTGGAGAGAAATGGAAGATTAGATATGGGTCTATAGTTGGCTAAAACACTTGAATCAAGAGTAGGCTTCTTAAGAAGAGGTTTAATTACAGCTACTTTAAAGGACTGTGGTACATAGCCTGTTACTAAAGACAGATTGATCATATCTAGTAAAGCAGTGCTAACTAAGTGTAGTACCAGTACAGAAATTACCCTTCTATGTCTAACTACGCCACCTCCCGCTAAGGGGCAGGAGGAACCCTTAAACCCTAAATATTTTCAGTGTGTCATGCAACTCACTCGTCCCCGAACAGGATCAATTTACAAGAGGCGGATTTTGTACGGAAATAGATTGAATTTTATTACAAAATAGTACAAATATATATATATATATATATATATAAAATCACAATTAAAATAACAAAGGCATAAGGTGAGCAAGACAATAAATTAATTAGCTGGCAAAATCAGAGTTAACTTTCCTCAGGTTATGAAGGTCGGGTCTGCTCTTGCGCACCATCCTACCAAACAACTGTGGGAGACAGAAGAAAGGAGGGGCAAGAGAAGGGTACAGCAGGCCTGACACCAAAAAGCATGCACTACACACAATATCTAAAATATCCACAACAAAATACCATGCAGTGTCGGTATTAAGTATACACACCACTACAATGTGCCACCCTGTGCAGTCCCACCACAAGGAGGAGGGGGTATGTCAGCACGGACCCGGCCTTGTATAGAGTCAAACTATTGAGACAGAAGAGAGGAAAGCAACTATTACATGAGATCACCATCAAAAATATAACATACAATAGAAGCCTAGCCTAGCCTACACTACTAGAGGTAAGCCTCAAATAATATATAATCAAATGCCAATATAATGGCCATAGTACTGAGTGGACAATACAGCCAATGAGGATCAACGAAACTAACAAAACAAACAAACAAAATGAAATAAAACATTAGTAGAAAACAGTGGCTGGCCTGGTCCTTTGCAAGGATAAACAAACTCCCATAGAACAATAATGCAGGAACAGGGAGGGAGATTTCCAGTGCTACAGCAATATCTCAAGTTCTCTATAGCTGCGGCAGCTTGTGGATGGTCACGTCAGTTATAAGCACGAGTCTTTCTTCCCTCCGTGATGGACGGGATGCTCACATCTGGTTATCACCCTGCTTGAGAGGGAGAGTACACCACACGAGGTGTGTGGAGCAAAGTCAAGGGGCACTATACTGAGACCAGCAAACTTTTATCACTTCCTGATTACCTGCTGGTCATGTGACTAATCATCATGTGACTATGTGTATGTATCAGTCACCTTGATTTCCACATAAGGATAAGACTTCCTTAAGCAGCCTAGTTGGGATGGGGTCTAAGAGACAGGTTGATGGTTTGGATGAAGAAATCGTTGAAGTTAATTAAGGAAGGTCAATTGGAGAAAAACAGTCTAAATATATATCAGGTTTTACAGCTGTTTCTAAGGTTCCTGTGTTTGTGGATAAATCGGTGCCTGTTGAGGGCAGGAGGTGCCCTGGTGGACTGCCGTGATGGACTCACATACTTCAGGATATGTTCCAGTTGATGGGGTGTCTGCAGGCTGTAGAGTAGTAGCAATGTATGTTGTGTCTGTTGTTCCTTCACCTGAAGGCAAATCTAAAACATACATGCAATTATAGTCATTAATCCTTTAGTAAGGACACACAATGATTGATAAATTACAACACATCAGGCAATAAACACATCTGAAGCATACATTACACAAGCATAGATAACAGTTGACCAGTACTGTTACATGAGTGAAAAAGGTCAAGAATCTAGGTTTAAATTGTTTTTGACCAACAAAGCTCTTAGTGGTCTGGTACCATCATATCTTAAAGAGCTCATAATACCCTATTATCCCACTAGAAGACTGCGATCCCAGAATGCAGGCTTACTCGTGGTTCTTACAGTCTCCACAGTGCTGCTGTTTGTTGTTACTAGTCACATCTCTGGATTATTATTATTATTACTATTACTGAATGTTATAGTTACACATTGTTAGTAATTAAATGTAGGTCTTAGTCAAATTAAATAAAGTTTACTTGTACAGTGCTACTTTATATGCAGTAGAATGACACAAAGTGCAGTGGTGAAACATTATGGATGTACTGTATGTTTGAATACAGCTGCAGGTCAATCAACATCTAGCATCATATCAAGCACTCCAGCTACCTGCAGTGAAACACAGCCTGCAGCAGGTGAGTTCTGGTCATTGTATGTTACAGCTGCAGTTATGTAACTAATGTCAATATTTTTGCTATAATTCTATCAAATATTCACAATCAGTTATGAACATACATAACTCATCCTGTACATCTGGAATGTTTTGTCTATTTGTCCACAAATGGATGCTGGGGAATCGATTTTTATTATGCCAGTAATTTGGCCAAACCTTTAACCATTTTCTAACTCTTCACAATGACAGAAAGCCATGGAAACTGCAGTTTGCACACACAGATTTCATTTCTTTCATTTTCATTCATTCATTATCTTTTTTTCATTTTTTCATTATTTTTTAAGGCAATATCACCACATACTGGACCTTTCTCAAAAAAAAAAAAATCAAATGAGCTAGAACTACACTGAACTATGGTTCGATTTAAGAAAGTTTCAAGTCAAATACCAATATTATCTATTAGTAAATGGTTTCTTACATACTTGCGCAATAAAATATATTGAATCACAAGTATCATTTCTATATTAAGAAAGGGAATATAGTTAACTTAAATACTAATAAATATAAGACTGCAACCATCTATATTTATTCAAGTTGTCTACAGGACACATTAAAGCTAGAATAACTTATTCCCATCAAAAATAATATAACCTAGATTCTAGACCATTTTTCACTAATGTAATTGAACAGTACTGGTCAATCGTTATCTATAATTTATGCTTCAGATGTGTTTATTGCCTGATGTGTTGTAATTTATGAATCATTGTGTGTCCTTACTTAAGGATTAATGACTACATTTGCATGTATGTTTTAGATTTGCCTGCAGTGAAAGAACAACAAGAACCATATACACTGCTACGACTTTACAGCCTGCAGACACCATCAACTGGAACATATCCTGAAGTATGAGTCCATCAAGGCAGCAGCTATAGATCCTGCTGGCTGGTCAGCCCTGTCTGATATAGTGAGGACGGAGTTAGTCAACAGAGGCCATATCAGGTAAACTAAGACACTACATTTCCAAAATGAGATGATGGGAGAAGTTCCCATCACCACCACTTTACAGAAAATTAGTGAATGGAGAGAAAAACAAAAGAAGCTGGGTGTTTTATTCCTTTACTGCTTCTGCTGCAAGCTGTTCTCACAAAAAAAAAAACAAGAAACAGTATCATACAAACAAAACAATCAGTAATGCATTTAATGACTGGAAAAAATGCTGTGAAATACTCAAAACCCATGAGAACAGTCCAGAATATTTTAGGCACATGACATCATGGAAGGAGTAATCTATCGAGTGTAATCTATGACTAACCAAGTGCCCGTGTCTTGTATGTTGCTAACAGATAGTTGGTAATATTTAACAATTTATTCATTCTTTGTTGTTTGAGAAGTAATTTTAATTTATAAAAATAAAAAACTATATTTTTGTCTTGAAATAATTGTGGTGTCTGATGTTTGTTGTTCACATTTTTACTGTAGAATGAGCGGATGGTGATGAGGCAGTACTGGTGGGGTAATTTAGGTGGGATGTGGTTGGGGAAGGGCACCAAAATCATCTTCACTTTGTTAATGACAAAAATGAGAGAGAGTGTGCAGAAGCAAACTGAAAATCTCATGCTGGAAGATCATTTATTAGTGGTCCTTATGAATCTGAGACTGGGGCTCAGTAACAGAGATATAGCATATAGGTTCAAAGTTTCTGAAAGCACAATATCAAGCATTCTAAGAGCTTGAGAACTAGCTTGACTGCTAGAGCTCGTACCTGGTCCAATTACAAACATAATAACACAATTAAGTACCTGGTGGGAATAACACCTGCAGGGGCAGTTTCATTCCTGTCCCCATGCTGGGGTGGGAGAGTGTCAGATAGGCAAATAAGACTTGAACCAGGGTTTTTGCACCTGTTAGAACCCAAAGATAAAATCTCAGCAGAGGGGACTTTTGATCAGGGATGAGCTTGCTACATATGGTGCTGCCTTGCCTATACCAAGTTTCACTAAAGGAAAGAGTCAGTTACCTGCTTGTGAAGTAGATTTATTTTAGATTTGAAGTTATAAGCAGATGGAAGAGTTTGAAAATTTTGCTTTCTGTTATTCCAATTTCCCAGGTTAGCCTCTTGGATGACATGGCGATTGTGTGTGGTGCTCTTACCAATCTCTGTAAATCTGTAGCGCCCAGAAAAGAAAGAGTATGACACTTATGAAATACAATGTGTGTGTAAAACAATGAACTTAGAACATTTCCACTTTGCTCATTTTGAGAAATGAACATACTGTTTTTTTTCTAAATTATTGTATTGCATGTGTTGCAAAATACTGGCGGTTGAGGGGCAGAATCTTGGCTGCAGGTTAGAAGTTTTGGCAGAATACAAGATAAATAACATAGCTTTGCTTTAGGTAAAGCCTTCTGCAAGAGCTGTTAATGTCTTGGGATGGGATTTACAACCAAGCCCTGAGTTGTCCACACCAAAAAATCACAGCATTGGACACTGCAGACAAACCAGGACTTGAATGTTTGGTCAGGGCAGAAATCCTCATTGACAGTGACACCCTGTAGGCCTTCCCTGTACTTATATGGGCATTTGATTTCCACAACCCCTTCCCCACAGCAGTCACATCCCACTTTCTCATCTGGAGATGCACCAAGGTGTGGCCAAGGGCCATGTGCATGCACCAACCCAAGACTACAGCAACTGATTTAACAGATCGAAACACTTTAAAAGAGATGGGAGAGGAATGCTAGTATCGCATGCTCGCAAAGACTTCTATCAAACACAAATCAACTGAATGTCATCTGATGTCATTATCCAGATTACATATCTAGATACAGATAATATGTATAGCAGGTGGCGATGAGGCCTCAGTCAGTAGAGAAACATTCCTCCACTGCTGATGTGATCCATCTTCCAGGCAGTTATGTTAGGTTCACAGTCTGAAGCAGCTTGGATAGGATATGAAAGCCAGATAACTCCATACCTATTAATATAGCTTTTTACCCTACCTTTTTCATTTAGCATCAAAAGCAGAGTATTTAATGCCAGGTTAATAGTGTACATTAGCATTTACAGCAGCTCCTTTGATATGTTATTTTGGAATTATTGTTGTCTAATTAGAGCTTGCTGACTAAATTCAGTGGCAACTCTGCTGAGAGGCTGGGGGCATGTGATTAGTTGAAGGGAAAGGGTTAAAATGCTGGTAAAAAAAAACAAATTATTGTTTGAAAAATGTGGCAACATTAAATAAAATTGTCACTGGGAAAATGTCAATGGGAAAAATTATTTAAATGTATTGAAATATGGAGTTTGATACAGGATCATATTGCTGACACCATTGCAAATACATTCTGCTCAGTTTCACATTAAAATAAGAATTTTGTTTCCTTTATACAAGATCCTTTCCACATATTTATCATGTTATCAATTTTATGATTATTATAAATTGTTATCAGTTTTAACAAGAAACATTTCCTGTTATATACTGTCATCATGGCAAGTTTGTATGCTCATAAATGATAAGCAAGATCAACGGATATGGCATAACAAAAACAGTTTCTTGTCAAAATGGAACACCTTGGTATGTATTGTGACATAGTCATGTTATAACATGAAAAAATCTTGTTAAAAAGAATCTTCTAGAAACTGAGCAAATATGTTATCATAAATAATGATTAAATTACAGAATTTCTTGTAGTGATTTATTGAGTTATTTTACAATGGATTTTTTTTCTGTGTATATATTCGTACAATTATTTTATAATGTCTTATAGTTAGTATTAGCCATTTGGAGCTCTATACCTTTAACATAAAGTCTTACCAGTAATCTTACCTTCCATAAAAATCATTTATTTATAATACACAACATGAGGGTATTGGTGTAACCACAGCAAGATTTAGTTTACATAAAGCACAATGTCCTATTAATGACAGACACACATGCAGTGCCTACTTAATGCATGGGCTTATAGGGGCTCATCCAACAGCCCCAAGGCTTTGGAGTTGGCAATTCAATATACTGTTGCACCAAGGGGACCACAGCAGTCTCACAGCAACGCTGAAATGATGGAAATCTTGATCATACCAGCACAGAGTTCAGTATATGAATTTGCTTTGTCATTTGTCAGTTCAGTGTAGTTAATTTCAGACCACTTTGTCACCCTCTTTTCCCTCTCACAGATAGACTGACCAGTAGACGACATTGAAGAAGAGGAAGGAGAAAGGGAAGAGGGCTCTTGCATAGAGATCAATACGTTTGGCAGCAGCGGGTATGACGGGTTTGGGTGGGGGAGGTTTCTTGTTGGCTTTGCTCTGGGACTTGAGGGCCCCTGATACTTCAACTGGTTTACCATAACAGTCAAAGTTGGAAAGTTCAAAGTCTCGAGGTAGAGATCCCACGATGCTGAAGTCGTTGGAGCGAAGATCTGACTTGGAGGTACAAACTTTCTTACAGCGAGTTTCAACCACCTGCTAAAAGACAGAGGCTGACTGAATAAAATCATCTGATACTGTCACTCCTGATATTTTGCTGTATCAAGAAAGAGTCATTAATCCTGTCTTACAGTTTACTGGGGTCCCCCAGGGGAGCCAATACAGTTATATGAGTAGTGTTTACCTGCAGAGTGTTTACATGGATAGGTGTTCCACCAGTCCCATTCACTGTGTTGTTAGTTTTATTTGGAGGCTTCTTTCCTTCTTTCTCTTTCAAAGCTTTCTCCTTAGTGGCCATTTTGGCCTTTTCCTCCTCAATCAGTTTTGGGCTGTTCAGTATCACCTACAGAGAGAGAGAGGGAAAACCACAGAGAGACAAGAGGAGGGAGGGGGAGAATGAGATGTAAATGTAATGTACAATACATACAAAAATCATCTCAGGGCACTTTTCACATAGAGCAGGTACTCTTTAATTTCAAGAGACCCAACAATTCCCCCATGAGCAAGCACTTGGCGATAGCAGTAAGGAAAAACTCCCCTTTAACGGGTAGAGACCTCAAGCAGAACCCGACTCTTTAGGCAGTTATTTCAGATCAACTCAGCTTTGCATGGATCATTTACATCATCATTGTTAGTAAATACCAAACTAAATGAACCTGTGGTAGGCTATAATAATATCCCTCTCAGGTCTGACAGTGGGATTCTTCCTTGGTCAGCTGCATAATGTTGGATAAAGATAGTTGAAGAAAAAGCTGTTGTGCTTTGTCTTCATGTTTTCCCACTCTGCTGCACCAAAGTTAAGTGTAAGTGCTCCAGGCAGTAGTCACAAGTGACCCATTACTTGATAGTAATACTCAGAGTTCTGTTTGAAAGTATCAGAAATGTTTCTTTTTGTCTCAGCCGCCAGGGGGTGGCATGTTAGTGTCTGTGTGCTGGTAATACACCGTAGGGTAACAAACTTGAACTGCAGCCTACATGTCATGGGCAGACAGTATGTTGTTAGCAGTGGTATTGAAGAGTGTATCTACAGTGATGCTTGAAAGTTTGTGAACCCTTTAGAATTTTCTCTATTTCTGCATTAATATGACCTAAAACATGATCAGATTTTTGCACAAGTCCTAAAACTAGATAAAGGGAACCCAATCAAACAAATGAGACTAAAACATTAAACTTATTCATTTATTTATTGAGGAAATTTATCCAAACTTACATATTTGTGTGAGGCAAACGTATGTGAACCCTTGCTTTCAGTAACTGGTGTGACCCCCTTTTGCAGCAATAACTTCAAACATTTTCAGTGCCCGTTTATCAGCTCTGAACATCGGCTTGGAGGAATTTTAGCCTGTTCCTCCTTACCAAACAGTCTTAACACAGGGATGTTGGTGGGTTTCTTTGCATGAACTGCCCACTTCAGGTCCTTCCACAGTATTTCTACAAGATTAAGGTTAGGACTTTGACTCTGCCATTCCAAATCATTAAATTTATTCTGCTTTAACAATGCTTTAGTAGAATGACCTGTGCGTTTAGTGTCACTGTCTTACTGCATGATCCACTTTCTATTGAGCGTCAGCTACAGTGGTAAAAATGGCTTCTGTCACAGTAATTCATATTTATTTTGATGCTATTTGTTGTAATTCAGGGTGAAAAAGGTGCTCAATTTCTTCGGCAGCCACAGAGCTGGACAGTTCGCATATTGGTGCTGTAAAACCAATCATTCAAAGGTATAGAGTGGCTGTATTTTCACCTCTTTGTCATGTTTGCTATAAATATATTATTTTGAGAACTTGTGGGGAGGATATTGCATTTTTTTCAAGGTCAAGAGGAGGGTCTGAAGAAAATATGACATTAAAATAAAACATTAAAATTAAAAATTAAAATTAAAATTACACATAAGATTCCGTCCACACCCAACCCAATAATTTACAGTACCAGTCAGTACCACACTTTCTCATTGAAGGAAATGGTTAGGTGTGTCCAAACTACTGGTTTGACTGGTACTGTATGTACTGTCCCTCGAAAATATATTTGATTTTTCCTGAAGAAGACCATATGTACTAGTGCCAATATCTACTGAAATGTTGAATAACTAATAAAATGACTGCATCTGAGTTATGAATGTGCAGCTCTCTCTTTCCCCTTTCTGCCATTTACTGCAAATTACTTGGTCCCTTACATTTGACTAGATTCCAACTAGTCCTAACACCTAAATGACAGAGATGTTACTGCTGTAAAAAAGGACCCATATGACAATCCAAAAACATCATTTTCTGATCTGGTGTAATTATGATCAGGCAACTAAACCTTCTTGGTGATGGTTAGAAAAAATAGCAGTTTTTGGCAAATAAATGATGGTTAAGACATGATTACGTACAGGCAACTAACTACTGGGTTAATATTAAAGAAAAGATCTTCCAATCCTTCCTGTTCATTTACTATAGTGAATACTTATTTAGCATTGCCAACTCTCTGTGGAGTCCATCGTTGCTTGTAATCCCATTGCGCTCGCTGCCAGTGATTTGTCACTTCAATTTGCCACTCTGTGTGTTTGCTATGTTTCTTGTGGCCTTACCCCAACTCTTTCTTACTCGTCCAAGTTAAATATCTTCATTCTCATGTCCTTTGCACTCACGTTTGTAAAAAACAAACCAGTATCTCTGATCTCTCATCACCAGTTTTTTGTGTGTGTGAAATGTAAAATTTGTGTATCTGTTTGTAATTTCATTAACCAGTGTAGATCTCCTACTGCTGAGTAAAAACATGACTTGAAGGTAAAGATGACTTTGCCCTGTTGCTGGTGTGCCACCTCTAAGGTTGGGAATCTTTGGGAATCTCACAATTCGATTCTGATTCTTGGTGTCACGATTTGATCCAAAATCAATTCTCTATCAAAAAAATAGATTCTTGCTTGAATAAATAGAAAGAGCAATATTTAGGCTCTTAATCCAGAACACTGTATGGCAAATCATTCCCTCATGTCCTTAGTCCACTGAAATGTAATATGAAACAACACTGACAGTGAAACTAGCTGGTCTTGATGAGGGTCACTGTCTGACAAATATGAAAAAAAGAAAAGTGTGCACTTTTTGATTTAAAAAAAATAACTTCATTTGACTTCTGCCTGTATGAAATGAAAGTGTAATATACCGATTTCGACATCACTGGTTAAAATGTTTATGCAAAAATAGAAATTGGTGTATGTGCTGGAGTAAGAGGGGAAATAAAGAAATAAAAGTGTGACGCACTCTTTACGTTATGTCTCCAGCAGTGGACACACCATTAGTAACAGGGAAAGTCATTATCCTAAACGCTGTACAGGTGCAAAGCTTTAGAAATAATTTTTAGAAATGATTTTTCCGACCAGAGTTGATTAACGTTTGCAGTGTGTGTTCGTTAGTTGGTTCGTTTGTGGAGTTGTTGTTGTTGAAGAATGTTGGTCTCTGGATGATAACGTATGAAGTATTCTCTACTCTGTAATTCCCTGCACTGTTCCTTCGTGGTTGAGTTCTGCCTTTTTCATTCTGTCAACATGACATTATTAACTAACATTATTCCAAAAATCATTTTTGGCATTTGTGAATCAATTCATAATCATAGAAGATGACATTGCAATTCTTATGAGAATTGAATGTTTCACCAACCTCTAGCCATTGCTTTCTCCTTCCATTATCCCAGACACTCTGGCCAGGGAGAGTCTAACCTAATGATGGGTATGAAGGCACTGGGTATCTATTCATTTACGTATGTATGTGTAGACATATGTTTGCATGTAAGAACTGACCTGTACCACAGCATATTCCACCAGGGATGAAAACCCAAAAAGTAGACAGGCAATGAGCCAGATATCAATGGCCTTTACGTAGGAAACCTTCGGTAGCTCTGAAGCCAAGGACATACTCTCACTGGACAGAGAGAGTACTGACAAAATACCTAGAAAAACACAGATGTTAACACGTTTCAGTCAACCAACTCATGTGGAACAGATTATTATATAAATGAAGAATATGTACAACATTTGCGTCTAAGCTCTGACCTTGTCATTCCTCACAAGGAACACAGCCTTAGATTCAGAGCCACATGCCAACCATTCTAATTAATCAACAAGGTGAAGCCAGCAGGACCAACTGCTACATGCCCAGTTCCCTAAGAGGCACATCAGATGTGATATACTGTCTAGTGAGCACCTTCTATGTGTGGACCAAGGCATGAGCTGGCCATTCTCCTAAAGACACCACGCTATCGAATTAAACTGCTATGTGTGGACCTGGCACTAACCACAGTTGGGTAATTCCCCTGCTAAAAGCAACAGACCATGAGGGAAATATCGTAGCTATTGAAATGATAAATACAGCAAAAGTCCAAGACACCCAGTTATACTGCAAATAATTAAAATCCTGGATTAATGGTTTGGAGCGGACATTCTCTCCTCATTAGTTGCTATTGTAGCATGACAGTAGTAGACCAACAATACATGGATAAAAACCTCAATTGGCAATGTATGTGGCTGAGTATAGCAACAGTATAAATCATAGAACATGAGCTCCGCAGTTAGAAAATGATTGACATAAAGAAACCCCCTAAAAAGCAACACACAGGAAATTACTCTCTAAAACTGCCACAAGAACTTAATTCACAATTAAAAGCGATGCAAATATAGCATTCAGCCAGGAAGGTAGCAAAGAGCAGCATAAGAGCAGAAACTTCACATCATAGTGGCGTGTACAATGGAAACCTTTGCCCACTGGGTCGTGCTTCAACATTGGCCAGCAAGGAGCTTAATCTTTGTATGGCTCTGATTAATGCCAGATCGCTATGAAACCAGACCTCTGGTGAAAGACTTTTTGAATCTTATTGACTCTCTTAATCTCACTCAGTTGGTGACTGGCCCAACACATGAAAAGGGACACACACTGGACCTTGTGCTGTCTTATAGTTACGTGTATGTATTATGTCTTATTTACTGCTACAGTCCTTTGTTTTAGGGTTACAACTTATGCTCCTGCACGCCGTCTGTGTGCGATTAACCCTCCAACTTTGTTGCAGTTTTCTATTGCTTTTAAGACTCTATGCTTTATACCCTGGATAGCTGCTGGGATCACAGTGCTGAGGAACTTACCACCCTTTTTGACTCTACTGATATGCACTGATATATTGGACTCTATTGCTCCTTTTAGGACTAAATGCACTAAACCACTTTCAGAGCCGTGGCTGAACCATACTACCCGTGCTCTCAGATGTGCATGTAGATGAGCTGAGAGAAAGTGGAAGAAGGATAAGCTGCAAGTCTCCTTAGGAATTTTATAGGACTGCTTATCAAAATACCAGGGAGCCGTTAAAACTTTTGGAGAGAGTAGTTTTTATTCAATTGCAAACATTTTTAGATAATCATGGCATTTATGAAAAGTTTCGGTCTGGGTTTAAACCATGCCTTAGTACTGAAACAGCTCTTTTAAGAATTTTTAATGATCTTCTCTTAACTGTTGATTCAAGGAACTCTGCTATTCTGGTGCTTTGAGACCTGATTGCTGCCTTTGACACTGTGGATCATAGGATCCTTTTATCACGTCTTGAACAATGTGTAGGCATCAAAGGTACTGCCCTCAAATGGTTTCAGTCATACCTGACAGATGGGAGTTTCTCAGCTCACCTGGGCGAATATTCTTCGACTGCAGCCCCACTTACTTGTGGGGTCCCTCAAGGCTCCATTTTGGGCCCAATCCTCTTTTCACTGTATATGCTGCCTTTAGGATCCATCTTTAAGAAACATGTTATTCCCTTTCATTGTTTTGCTGACAATATACAAATCTATCTGCCTTTGAAAACAAAAAGTAAAGATTCAATGCAGCCTTTGCTGAACTGCTTAAAAGATATCAAAACTTGGATGGATTTACACTGTCTCAGTCTTAATGAAAATAAGACTGAGATTGTTATGTTTGGACAACTTGACCTTTTGGATCACTCTGCTAATACTCTTGGCCCTTTAGCTTCTTACAATAGACCTTTTGTTAAGAACCTTGGTGTGATTTTTGACAGCTCCTTCAAATTTGATAAGCAGATTAGTTCACTGTCAAAACTAGCTTTTTTCAGTTAAGGCTTTTAGCCAAGGTAAAGGCCTATCTCTCTCCCAAAGATTTTGAGAGTTATTCATGCTTTTACTACCTCTCGGTTAGACTATTGTAATTCTTTGTATGTGGCTGTGGAACACTTGTCTCTTCGTCATCTGCAGTAAGTACAAAATGCAGCTGCTCATCCTCCACCTGGTAAAAGAAAGCGTGATCACATCTTATCTAGCAGAACTCCTGCATCATCAAACTTGGATGTTCCGAGATCCAGGCACAAAAATAAAGATGACTGAACCTTTGTGGTGGCTGCCCCAAATCTCTGGAACAGTTTATCTATTCGTATAAGAAGTGCTCAGAATCTGGAAACTTTAAAGTTGCTGCTGAAGACCCACCTCTTCTTGTTGGCATTCAATTTGAGTTGAGCTTGACACCATGCATTCATCTTCTATTGCGCCACAATTCTTTTATTAATATAATTCTTATGTTTATTGTTTCCTTTTATTCCTATGTGTTATTGTGTTATATACTTTTATATTTATTCATTTTTGTATTTTAAGCCTGTTCAGCACTTCAGCTTTATGTTTTTAAGCCGTCACTGTGTTCCAAAAGAACCATTGAGAACACAATTGTGCTTGTACCCAAGAAAACACCAGTTACATGTCTAAATGATTATCAGCCAATTGCTCTGACATTAGGGATAATGAAATGCTTTGAGAGACTGGTCAAAACTTACATAAGTGATCATATACCTGTTTCCTTAGATCCATTACAGTTTTCTTATCTGTTTATCAATTTAACTCTGCCTTCAATAAAATTCTGCCAACAAAAAAACTAAACTAAACTCAGAGACTTGGGCCCACATTAGCCATCTGTGCTTATGTATGAGTGTATGATTTTCTATATGGCAGACCCCAAACATTGAAGTTGCTAAAAACACACATTTCCAGATTAGATTAGACAAACTTTATTATTATGCCAGAGGGAAATTGGTTTGATTGGTTGATTAGTGCCTATTGTTTTGCCAGCAATTTTCATAATATACACTTGTTAGACCGTTACCAACTAAATATCTACATGGGTCAGGTGCTACATGTGTATTTGGGGGACTCACCCAGTGGCACCCTTGCAGCGGAGGCATCAGGGTTGATCCAGAAGGATAACCAGGACAAAACGACAATCAACAGAGTTGGAGCGTAAACTCCCATCATGTAGAAACCAACCTGCCGCCGCAGTGTAAAAATCACCTCAACGCAGGTGTAGTATCCTAGAAACAGAAAGAGAATGACTAATAAGGGATTACTCAAAAATGTTCTGCTAACATTTACAGAATATAAAAATGACTGGAAACTCCAGTAATTTCAGTAGTGTGAGAGTATAGAAGAAAACCGGAGGTCCTAATTCAGTGTCTTTTGCGTTTTATTTCCTCACAGCATAACTTGTGAATGCAATTTATTTCCTAAAGTTTATTTAATGACAGCACAACCATTACTGTATATATACTGTATATAGTATTGAAAGACTTTATTGTGATTGTTATCTGTGCCTCATTAACTTTAACTTAAAGTGCAGTGTTTTCTACGTGATGTAAAAATGTATGTGTGTCAGGTTATTGCATTCCCTTAAACAGAGCACAGTAAAGGTAAAATGTCACTACATGCCAGAGTTTGAGCCTCAAGTCACATGACTTTAAACCACCTGTTTTGGCAGTGTGACTAGGGCTGTCCCATTTCGAAGGATCCTTCAAATGCGGCTGAGAAATGCTGCCATTGTTGCCCAAATTTCATTTCATAATCCAATGGATGGATCCTTTGACGGCCCAACCTATCCCAGAATGCATTTTGCACCAACTGGCAGCAGGAATGGTGGAGATTTTGAGCAAGGCTAAGCTGTTGTAATTTTCATTGTAGGACTGTTAATATATCATTTTATTAAGTTTTTTAGGTAATTATGTAGCTTCCCAATATGTGGTCATCTTATCCAAATAATGCCTGTTTGGAAATCTGGAGCAGCTGGCCGGTTGAGACAAACATCATCTCAGCCGCTAGCAGCCTGCTCCTGAGATGATTAGCCAGTCAACATGTCGTCATCCTGGGGAGAACATGATCCAATGAACTCCGTGCAGCTCTTTAGTGATTTACCGTTGGCTCTAATGTCTCCGTAGCATTTTGATATATGATGTAATTCCTTTTGGAAGATAAATGTTCTCACAAATGAAATCTAACAATTGTAGCTGCCATATTAGTTTGAATGTAAAGTGAAGCTTCATGTTTTTAATGGACAGAACAACAGCGCTGCCTATGGGGCTCTATATGTACAGAAATCACCACATTTCAATAAATATAAATGTATTAAAATGAACAGATCAATCCATATTAAATTTTGTTTTATTTTATTAAGATACATAACAGTTAGGATTTTTATTATACCTACATTATAGACTGAATAACATAATTTGCTGCGTCTCTCTGTCAATGAGATTATTTTTTGCGAGAAAAAAAGTGCTAGTGGAGCTTTGAGTTGAGATTATTTTGTCACAGTACAGTAAGGTAGCTGTGTTGAAGCTGAGCTGCTGTTGTCAGCAAGTACGCTGCTGCAGAGAGAGGCAGAGAAGAGGAGAGCAGAGAGAGAATGGACAGGTTCTTTTCTCTACTCCAGAGATTAGTTTAAAAATAAAAAGTATTGAATCAAATAAAGTAATTGTTAAATACATATATTTGTTTTTACAGCTATTTACAACATAAATAGAGTACATAAGAACTGGAATAACAGGGTGTCTGCAGGTCCTTAAAAAGTCTTAAATTCAATTTTATAAATATTAGGCCTTATAAAATGTGTTTATGTATATTTTGGTTCAGCTGAGCATGGAGTCCCTGGTGGTGCTGCTGGACTTGGGTGGGCTGCCACAATAATAACATTAAAAGTTCTGGCTTCATTTCTACTAGCTGTCTCCCGATTGTCAACTGCAGCTGCCAAGGTTGCTAAGTGACAGGAGTGGTGTTTCGTGACGCAAGGGTAACGGTGCGGGAGACTCAGCAGTCACACATTTCTCCGTTTTCTATTTCTTTGTTTAGTGTCTGCAGGTTATGTTAACCCATTGTTGCTAACTTTGGAGCTAAGTCCAGACGCGATTTTCTTGGTCTTGACAAGCTGCAGCATTTATTAACTGACACAACGTACACTGTACTGTACATTTACTGCCAGATTGACAACTTACTGTTACCTTTTCCTCTGCACTGCTTGCATTCACTGTTATTTTCCTGCCACTCGCTCTCTCACGTAACCTCTCACACCACACGCACAAAATACGCACTGCCCTATTCTTAAAAGGAGCTACGCTACCAAGAGTTTCCCAGGCAATGACATAGAGGTTAACTCCTTAACTCACATTTCGGAACAGCGCTGCACAGAGGCTCCCAAATGCTGTTGATTTCCGAATGAATGGATATTTCTCGTTATTATTGGCATTGAAACAAAATATTTTTTTGGCCTGGTGGGAGTTCTCGTTGGCCTGGTGACCTGCAAGGCCTGTACAATTATAAGGGAAACAATGGAGACAGGGATGGGACTTTACTGGGTGTGGGTGTATTTCCTAAACCTGGGGCGGAGTTGAGACACTGTTGGGGCAGGGCTTATTTCCAAACAGGAAAGCCCCGTTCCTACTTTGAACATTTTTATTATCCATAGATGTAAAACATTTATCAACAGCAAATTGAAAAAGTCTGGTTTCCTCTGCAGTTGAGGTAAATAAAGATCCCAGCCACCACGTAACAATTTATGGTATAAATCAATTTTTGGTCCCTATACTCTGCCTGACCTCTCCTGTAGACTCTACAGGATGCAGTCAGTAGAGGTGGAGGTCATCACAGGTTAAATTTGTTGAGCTAAGAGCAAGTGACTGTGGGCCTCGGCTCCTTGTTTTTAAATGTGGCTTAACTAAACAGATTAATACTTAGATAATTGGTTAATTAAGTATTTTTTCAAGTCAAGATTCCAAATATACTCTGGTTCCAACCTGCTTTTGTTTGTGATATGTGATAATATATTGAATATTTTAGAGTTATGGACTGCAGTTTAAAGATGTCAAACAGTTAATCAATCCAACAGTATGCAAAGTGATTCTAATGATTTTTGTGGCCTATACATGCTTGTGAACATGTAGGTCTGGTGGTAATTAGTCTAGTTTATTACAAAAAAGTATACAATTAATACATTCATTGTTTATTCTAAGGATAGTGGAGGCTCTCTCAACATCGGTTTTATTTTCTATTTGTAGTTGTGGTGTCAGCCACAACAAACTTATGAACTCAGAATAATTGGTTAAAATGATCAGTTTTGAAATTCCATATCGGTGCATTTCTATTATGAACAAAACAAAAGTTGCTATGGTTGTTTATATTAATGGGAAGTAATAAGGTATATTTGTAGATATCATTGTAAAGTATAATGTAATAGTAAAGGTCATAACAAACCAATGTATGTTTGTAGTGTTAGTAGTAATTTGATTATTTGCTACATTCACGCTTAATGTAGTGGCAGTGTTACTGCGTTAGTTATGATTACTAATTACTAACCTGTTCCTTGGTAGTACTTTGTGCAATTTCCATATTTTATGTCTTCTTGTTTGATGTCAAACTGAGGAAGAGCAATCTCATCCATCTGAACTGGGTCAGACTGCCACATGAACACAAGATCACTGGTGGTATAGCCAACTAAAACACAAAGAAAATGAATAGTCTATATTTTCAACATCAACAGCTTTACAACAACAGACTTTAGTTTGGGTGCTCCATTATGTATATTTTACATACTTTACACAATTTTACGTTTTTTTTTAAATGTCTGTTTTTTGGTCCTTTTCTCAGTTTTTTTTCGACTTTGTTTCCCATTTCTGCATATTTGTAATATAGTACACTAGAGACTACAGCATTTAAATTAACAAGCCAGCAGTTAGCTGATAATAATAAACATAATTACAGTACACACAAAACATTCACAATAGGCTAAATGTAGCTCAGTTACAATTAAAACCCTTTTCATTCATTGTCTTCAGATCCCTGGCTGTATTCAGAGGGGCACTTTTATTCTCATTGCTTTGTTTTTTAAATTGACAATGTCAGAGCTGCATGTAACAGGAGTGAGAGCTGAGTCTGTATTCTCAACAGGAAGTCAAACATGCTTTTAGTGAATGTTCGACTCCATCATTGTTGACACAGCGTGGGTCCTCAGAATTGCTTCTCTGCTCTGCAGATGACATGGTCCTGTTGGTTCATCAGACTGTGACCTGAAGATCTGGGCCAGTTAGCAGCTAAGTATGAAATGGTCAGGATAAGAGTCAGCAATTCCAAGTCCGAGGCCATGGTTTGGAAACAGTGGATTGCTACCTTGCAGTACGTTGCTGGCCCAAGAGTGTCTCAGGATCTTGTTCATGAGTGAGGGTAAAATGAAGCATGAGATCTAAAAGTGGATTGGTGCAAATTCAGCAGTAATGTGAATGTTGTACTGGACCATTGTGGTGAAGAGGGAGCTGAGCCTTAAGGTGAAGCTCTTGATTTACCTGTCAATCTACATATCAACCCTAACCTGTGGTCATGAGCTCTGGCTTGGACAAAAGCACTGTATAAATGCAGACATTTACCCTCTATTTTTGCAGGCTTTTCACCCTGCTTTCGAATGTGGATGTTCAGCAAAGCTATATAAACATTTACCTTGTGATGTGGTCAGACATCATATTGTACAAATTTGTTATTTTCTAGCATAACCTGGCCCTTAGTGTCTGGTGATGGTTATTGCCATGGAAAAGTTGCTCAGACTTCAAAAGTATGACATTAAAGTCACCTATGTACCAGGAAGGTACATGTTACTGGCAGGTGCTCTGAACAAGGCATACTTTCAAGAGAGCCTTAAAGACCCAATAGCCTCTGAGACAGAGATGGTGAACATGGTTCATTATATACCAGTCTCATCAGAGAGACTAGCTGCAATCTGTAGGTACTGCTATGGAAGCGGATCGAAAGCTGTAGATGCCGATTATTCATTCCAGGGTGAAGTTTTCAGGATGGAATAGTGTTCAGAGGAGAGAGAATGGTTATCTAAGATTCACTCAGGGGTGACATCATTCACCATATCCAGAATATGTTAACTGGAAAGGAATGAATGACACCATTGGTCCTTGGACACAAAACAAGAAAAAGAGACACTACACCCGCATGAGATTGCAGGCAGATTATGAGCTAAAGTAATTAATAACTGTGGACTATTACATTATTCCAACTTCCATGAAATTTATTACTTATCAAATACCAAGTGTAGCAAAGTAATCTGGTAATTAAAAGCCCTTTTCACACAAGAAGGGATTCTGGACATTGTGATTTCGGTTAACAGACCCCAATTCTCATCACAGGAGTTTCGGTGATTCAGCTTGGAGCATATGACCTTCTCCCCCAGATACCCACAAAGTAATGGCAAGTCATCTGTAAAGACGGCAAAGCACCTGATGATGAAAGCCAAGGCAGCAGGACAAGACCCATATTTGGCTATATTGTAACACACCAAGCCAAGGTCTTGATTCAAGCCCAGCACCGAGACTTCTGAGATCTTCTGAATTTCCTTTCAAGAGAGTTAGCTCTCACTTTAAGCACCTTGGCATAGTGGTCCCTAGATCTTTTGACCACCCCAAAGTTGCACATCTTGAAGCGTGTTGGCTGCAGTGGTCAATTTAAGAATAGCAAAACTAAATAAATAAACAAATAGCCTAAATAATGAATATAATTCATAACTTCTTTTACACACTTTGGAGATTAAACTATGTAAAACTAAAAGGAAACAGAGGCAGCATAAACAGGCCTAGGGATTTTCAAAGTAAACGCACTGTGTGTTAAACAGATGCACTGAGCCTCTGCAGAAATTTAACATTAAGTACCGGTAAATCCAACTTTATGTGTTTGTGGTCTTGTTGTTTGCATGATTTTATTGAGTTAACCTCTCCAGCCTAACACCGTTTAAATTGTTTACCTGCTGACCAGCATAGCTAACTGTTAGCTTCAGAAGATTACCAACACTAGCAGTGCTAATTGGTTTGCAGGTAAACTAGCTAGCTGTTGTAGCTAACAAACAGCTGTTGTATACTAATGTTACTTGTTTATTATTATCAGCTGTTTTGCATATCATTTGGATATTTCCTCGTCTAAGTCTGTGTGAAATCTCCACATTTATGGTAGAAGTGACTTAACTGGACCTTCTTCAGTCATATATGGAAGGATTACAGGTGTTTAGCATGCTTTTATGATTTATTAAGCTTGAGTGTGGTCTTTATGTTCACAGATGTGTACATTACCAGCAGTGTGTTTGTACATGCAGACTACAAAGTAAAGAAATTTTCTGAATTATATAATAAATGTCATTTGTCCTATTTGACAGGTGTGAGTCCTCCATTGTTAGGCTGATGCATAAACTCACGATATGACTGCACCAAGATAATAAAGATAAAGATATCTTTGGTCCACTATAATTGGAGGAATTAAGTTACAAATAAAAACCAAAGCTGCAATTCCTACGCTGTCATCTGTGGATGTCACTCCATCAAAGTCAACAGGAAAGATTAACCTCATGGTCATGGTTTCATGGTTTTTCATGGTTTTCAAGCCAATGGCTTAAAGTAAAGAGAAATTACAACAGAACCAACAAATATTTGTCAATGTCAATTTATTCTTTCTTGAGCAGTTTTAGCAGTCCTTTTACAGTTCCCTTATTAAACCTTTGCTGGGTACGCAACTTAGCATTACATATGTGGCTCTACTGGAGTAGACAATATGTTGGGAATTTAACAGGGAGTTTTGCCTTAATTATTTCCAAGTGAACTTGCTCGCACCACCACACTGGCTTCCTTCACCTTGTTCACCTGTTGCAAGCTGAAAAGATGTACCAGCACTCAGGCTTTAAGGAGCATGGAGGTGTGTGTAGTAAAAGTTAAGTAAACAGATTCACACTGAATTTACCATCTCACTTAGACATCTGTTTTAAATGTAACAAAACATTTTCTTTTATTACAGAGTTTCCAGAGGACCAGAGTAGAGAGCTTGTGAGACACCAGGGAAGACAGCTGTGGATGTAATGTCGCTCACCTCAGATGCTTTTGCTGTTGTTTCACGTCTGCTTTCTGAATCCCTTACTGTACCACGACTGACTTTCACAGCAAAGTTCGCTTTTCAGTCCAAAGGACTAAGACACATGGTGCTGGGTCTTTACAGTTATAGAAAAATTAATAATAGATTAAGAAGAATAGAATTAGTATTGATCAGTGATCACATACACAGCCTGGCCTAATTCTTCTCTAAGAAAGAATGCAGTGATCCAGAGAGGTACCACACTGTTTAATGTCAGAAAAAGTCAGTATCAAAGTATGACAAGATGATATTAGTACAGTAATTTGGAATTTTCACTGAATTAGCCCAGTAACACATTAAGGCATTTTGAAACTGTCTTGAAAAGGAACTGTAGGTTATCAATTTACATTCTAATGTTTCAGTTTGAGGCAAGTCCTCTGAACATAGCACATAAAACATGGCTACATTCACAATATGAAAACCACAGAGTTTTAAATTTTCAGTACAGTCATAGTGAAGGGGTTGGACTGCTTTCAGAATTCCTTGTATCACATGTCATCACATTGTTTGGGTGTTATCAGACATGTTGTTTATAAATACAACTCAATGGAAATTACCAGAAGTAAGATTTAAAGTATTTTAAATGTATTACAATAAGTGATGTGATGCTAAGAAATGTGAATTTGAACAATGAGTTAGTTACACAGCCTGTCCAGTGTAACCTGGAGAATCTAGTACATTGAGTTAGGAGAGAGGCAGTTACTCTGATCCCATTTCACTGCAGAGATGCAACCGGCTGAGTGTCTCAGTGCAGGTCAGTGAGGTTAGGACTGACAGGGACATTTAGCCTTGTTTCAGTGTAAGGAAAAAAACATCCAAATTGTATGACAGTATCACTTACTGTATGTATGATAAAAACATACAGTGCTGCTTGAACATTTGTGAACCCTTTAGAATTTGCTCTATTTCTGCATAAATGTGACCTAAAACACGATCAGATATTTACACAAGTCCTAAAACTAGGTGAAGGGAACCCAATTAAACAAATGAGACAAATTAAAAAAAAACATTTTTTTCATTTATTTATTGAGGAAAATTATCCAATCTTACATATTTGTGGGAGGCAAAAGTATGTGAACCCTTGCTTTCAGTAACTGGTGTGACCCCCTTTTACAGCAATAACTTCAACCAAATGTTTCCAGTAACTGTTTATCAGCTCTGCACATCAGCTTGGAGGAATTTTAGCCCATTCCTCCTTACAGAACAGTCTCAACTCAGGGATGTTGTGGGCTTCTCAACATGAACTACATGCTTCAGGTCCTTCCACAGCATTTCTTTAGGATTGAGGTAAGGACTTTGACTCGGCCATTCCAAAACATTATCTTTCTTCTGCTTGAACCACTCTTTGGTAGAATGACTTGTGTGTTTGCATGACACACTTTCTGTTGAACTTCAGTTCACAGACAGATACCTTGACATTTTCCTGTAGAATTGGCTGGTATGACTCAGAACTCATAGGTCCATCAATGATTGCAAGCTGTCGTGGTTCAGAGGCAGCAAAGCAGCCCAAACCATGATACTACCACCACCATGTTTCACAGATGGGTTAAGGTTCTTATGCTGGAATGTGGTGTTTGCTCATTGCCAAACATAACCCTTCTCATTCAAGCCAGAAAGTTCAATTTTGGTCTCATCCATTCACAGAATATTGTTCTAATCACCTTCTGGCTTATCCACATGGTCTTGAGCGAACCGTAGACGGCAGCAATGTTCTTTTTGGAGAGTAGTAGTTCTTGCAACTCTGCCATGCACACCATTGATGTTCAATGTTCTCCTGATGGTGGACTCATTAACATCGACTGTAGCCAAGCTTATAGTTAGGGCCGACCAGGCTCGCCTTGGATCAGCCCTTAGTTATGCTGCTATAGGCCTAGACTGCTGGGGGACTTCCCATGATGCACTGAGCTCCTCTCTCCTCCTCCTCCTCTCCATCTGTATGCATTCATGTAACATCAATGCATGTCACTAACTTTGCTTCTTCCCCGGAGTTTTTTGTGCTTTCTCATCTCACAGGAAAACCTGAGTCCCGGGCCGAGCCTTCGCGGTCCTTCACAGTCCTGATGGCATCCTTCCCTGTCTATTGATGCTTGTGCTTGTTGTTGTTGTTGTGATTGTTGCTCTCCTGTCCCCCCTCCCCCTTTCCCTCTCTCTTTCTCTCTCTCAACCCAACCGGTCAAAGCAGATGGCCGCCCACCAAGAGCCGGGGTCTGCTTGAGGTTTCTACCCGTTAAAGGGGAGTTTTTCCTTACCGCTGTCGCCAAGTGCTTGCTCATGGGGGAATTGTTGGGTCTCTGTAAATTAAAGAGTACGGTCTTGACCTGCTCTATGTGAAAAGTGCCTTGAGATGACTTCTGTTGTGATATGGCGCTATATAAATAAAAATTGATTGATTGATTGATTGACTGCAAGAGAGACCTTTAGTTTCCTTGAAGTTACCCTGGGGTCCGTTGTGGCCTCTCGGACTATTACACGCCTACTCTTTGTGTGATCTTTGTTGTTCGACCACTCCTGGGGAGGGTAACAATGGTGTTGAATGTCCTCCATGTGTACACAATCTTCCTGACAGTCCACTGGTGGAGTCCAAACTCTTTAGAAATGGTTTTGTAACCCTTTCCAGCCTGGTGAGTATCAGCAACTCTTCTTCTAAGATCCTCAGAAATATCCTTTGTTTGAGCCATGATACACTTCCACAAACCTGTGTTGTGAAGCTCAGAGTTTGACAGTGAAGACCCAGATTTCTCTTCTTTAAATAAGGTAATGAATTGATAATCCTAGGGGTTCGCATACTTTTGCCACACACAAATATGTAACGTTGGATCATTTTCCTCAATAAATAAATGAACAAGTGTAAGGTTTTTGTCTCATTTGTTTAACTGATGTCTTTTTATCTAGTTTAGGACTTGAATGGAAATCATTACATTTTAGGTCATATTTATGCAGAAATAGAGCAAATTCTAAAGGGGTTCACAAACTTTCAAGCAGCACTGTATAAACTAAATTAAATGATACAAAAATCCAACATGCTACACTTTGCAAACTTTGTGATCTTCCACTATTGTGAGTTTAAAAATGTTTGATTAGACAACAGGAGTTTGGTTTAAAGTTTTACGTAAATGTGGGAAACATTAGGCCAGTTGTATTATACTTAGCCCCCTTCTTGTTGATCCTCTGTAGGGCAGTGGAGATGAGAAAGGTTAAGAAATAAAGAATTCATTAGAAAATGAGAGATGTTTGCAAGACTTGAGGCCTGCTTTATGATCTATACACTTAATAATGTGTGAGCTGTCTGTTAAATTTGTTTTCTAAAATGCTCCTCATGCTCCATTAGGAAGGCTTTGAACTTACAATAATTCTCTTGATAATATATATTGGTCTGGATAAGCCCTGATAGGTTACGCAAGTCTGAATTTGGACTCTTTAGCCACATTTCACTTCCAGTAAATTAAATGCTGCCAGCCTTAGCTGTCTACCAGACCATCTTACTGTAATTAATCTTGTAGAATCAGCGTGAGATTACCAGTATTAGTTGGTTTCTTCATAACATACCTGATGTTATAAATAAAAACACTGTTCACCTGAATGAGTAATCCTCTAAGTATGCATTAAGTACTCACACTTAGTGATGTTGCATTCAGGATTATGCAAAACAAAGCAAACAGCAAACAAAGCAGAGTTTTGGAAAAAAACATTAAGCCTTACATCCAATCAAAGGTTGCAGATTATATTCACTGTTTAAAATTCCTCAAATTTCATAAAACTATATCAGGACATTTGCTTTGTCACCCTCTATAGCATGGTGAAGTCACAAAACACTAAAGTAGTGACTGCTAAGTTAGTCACTGAAGTGCTCAGTGAATAACAATTTCAACAACAAATAGAGAGTATATCCTTTATTTATTTTGAAGACAGAGGTCATATGACAAAAAAACAAAACAAAACCAGATGATGAAGAATTAATATATTTGTACATCAACTGTACTTCTAATCATCCAGTAAATTAAAAGACTGTTTAAATACAAAACTGAATCAATATACTCTTACCATTTTTTCATGTACATATGCTGTAATGTGTCTTCAATAAACTCAGGACTCAAAGTGCCTTGGATTTTTTACTTCTTGTTTGCAATTGTTTGTACTGATATCATCTTTTCATACTTTGATAAGACTTCTGGCATTAAACTGTGTGGTGCCTCTCTGGATCGTAGCATTCTTTCTTAGAGAAGTATTAGGCCAGGCTGTGTATGTGATCACTAATTAATACTAATTCTATTCTTCTTCATTTATTATTAATTTTTTAATAACTGTAAAGACCCAACACCATGTGTGTCTTAGTCCTTTGGACAGAAAAGCGAATGGTGTTTTGCTGTGAATGTCAGTCTTGGTACAGTAAGGGACTCAGAAAGCAGACAAGTGAAACCTCAGCAAAAGCATCCGAGGTGAGCGACACTACATCCACAGCTGTCTTCCCTGGTGTCTCACAAGCTCTCTACTCTGGTCCTCTGGAAACTCTGTAATAAAAGTAAATGTTTTGTTACATTTAAAACAGATGTCTAAGTGAGATGGTAAATTCAGTGTGAATCTGTTTACTTGACTTTTACTACACACACCTCCATGCTCCTTAAAGCTTGAGTGCTGGTACATCTTGTCAGCCTGCGACATGTGAACAAGGTGAAGGAAGCCAGTGTGGTGGTCGAGTGAGTAAACCTGGAAAAAATTAAGGCAAAATTCCCTGAAAAAGTCCCAACATATTGTCTACTCCAGTAGAGCCACATATGTAATGTTAAGTTGTGTACCAGCAAAGGTTTAGTAAGGGAACTGTAAAAGGGCTGCTAAAACTGCTCAAGAAAGACTAAATTGACTTTGACACATATTTGTTGGTTCTGTTGTAATTTCTCTTTACTTTAAGCCATTGGCTTTGAAATGAAACCCTGACTATAAGGTTAATCTTTCTTGTTGATTTTGATGGAGTGACACCCACAGATGACAATGTAGGAATTGCAGCTTTAGTTTAAGCATAATAATAAACAAGTAACGTTAGTACACAACAGCAGTTTGTTAGCTACAACAGCTAGCTAGTTTACCTACAAACCAATTAGCACTGCTAGCATTAGAAATCCTCTGAGGCTAACAGTTAGCTATGCTGGTGGACAGGTAAACAATTTAAACAGTGTTAGGTTGGAGAGGTTAACTCAATAAAATCATGCACACAACAAGACCACAAACACATAAAGTTGGATTTATGTTAAATTTTCACAGAGGCTCAGTGTGTTTGTGTAACATACAGTGCGTTTACTTTGAAAATCCCTGGGGCTGGTCCTGCTGCCTCTGTTTCCTTTTAGTTTTACATAGTTTAATCTCCAAAGTGTGTAAAAGAAGTTATGAATTATATTCATTATTTAGGCTATTTGCGTATTTATTTAGTTTCGCTCTTCTTAAATTGGCGACTGCAGCAAGAGATTAACTTGATAAAATCATGCACACAACAAGACCAAAAACACATAAAGCTGGACTCACCGGTACTTTATGTTAAAGGCAGCAGCGTCTCAGTAAAATATGATGCGTTTACTTTGAAAATCCCTGGGGCTGGTTCTGCTTCCCCTGCTTCCTTTTACAGAGTTTCATCTCCTTCTTTTTCAAGTGTGTAAAAGAAGTCATGAATTACGTTCATTATTTAGGCTTTTTGTTTATTTATTTGGTTAAGCTGAGCTGCAGCCAACATACTTCAAAATGACCAGCTTTTACTTTGAAGGTGAGCTGTCTCTGTTTCCAGCGTTCGACTTCCTGTTTCAATTTTCATTGTACAAGTTGGATAATGGAAGAAGTGGATGCTCTGCATATAATTGCATTATATGGATTAGGACAATGAACCCCCCAAAATGGGAACTAACTTTCATTATACAATGTGAACAACTGCAAGTGAATTATACTTCATTCACAGACCATCATGGTACTTTTCATTAAAATGAATGGTTAGAAGGTAATCTTTATTTACTTTTGTGTTCACTTATCTGTTGTTTCAGATTCACCTATTGGGCTGAATCAATATATCTTCTCTTTTCTCCCGCCCCTTCCCAGGTGTATTACTCCCATATGATCGTTGATTGTGTGGTCCCTAAGACTGGCAGATTTTTCTGTGAATACATGTATTTATATGCAGGCTTGTTGTTTTTTTGCTGTGTGAAATGCCCAATGATGGTCACTTGACCAAAATATAGCTATTAAATAAATTCCCTTGTGTTGACAATTTTTGCCTTTGGACTATTGTTTTATCTTCTACACACCTGTGTGCAAAGACCACTCTTTGTGTGAATGTACTCACAGCTCTCCAGCTGCATCTTACACAGTTGTGTGTCCATGGGGAAGAGAGTGAGATCCAAGGGACAAGACAGCGTCACCGACAGCCTACACACACAAAGACATGCATACACACAAATACAAATGCACACACACTCACAAGGTTCATTAGGAGAAAAGATCAAAACAGCTCGATTGAAGGATAATTCTTGGTGAAATTCAGTTTCATTGCTTCACTACACCACTCTGATTAAATCCTCTCTCTCCATACTATCTAACACTAGGGAAACATCAAGAACAAAGATAAATTAAAATTAAAATTTTTGAAGTGTTATTTATATTCTCAGAGTTAACCATAAAAATCTAAATGTTTCTAATTCTACACTAATCCTCCCAATATCAAAACAATTTGGTCTGTATGGGAACAAAACTAAGAGTCTACAACCACATTAAGGCCACATTAGGCTCTGTGAGGATATACTTTGGCACAGTGATGCTTTGAGGTAAATGCTAACATGCTCACAATGACACTGCTTACATGCTGACGTTAAGCAGCAGTTGCGCTTCTCAAAGAACACATACAGCTTCCATTTTATTAAATGTATCAACCCACACGAGTGACGTGCGTCTCCCCAGGACCTCCTGCATTTTTTAAGCTCAGAGTCTGTCTGTTTCCTCTCTGTCACGTTTAGTGAAGTGTAATCTGCACAGACAGCTGTTTAAATCACACAAATCTCCTGCTGTATATACTGTTTGTTTTGAAATTATTAACTGTATCTATATTGATTAATCAGTTCCCAGTCTGCCTATGAGCTTGCCTGTTTCACTATAGTCAGATTGCTCACATCAGTGGGCGGGAAATATAATCAGTGAAACAATAATCGATTTCTTCCCATGGAGCTGACATGCAAACTATTTTGGTTCAGTAAAAATCTGCTGTCAGTCAGCCTGGTCAAGACAGTTTGGCTGGTAGCTGTCCTTTCAGCTCCCCCAGAGCTGTTGCTGACAGACGGCTGCTTCTGTGGACAGAGATGCTGAACACAGGTTGGTTTCAGTGTAGATTGAACAGATAGAACGCTCCAATAGTGCTTACGTGCCGTGCCACTCATGTCTCTCTTTCTGTGTGGATTCCCAGTTAGTGTGCTAAAATTTACTGATTAGCACTAAACAGAGCATAGCTGAGGCTAAAGTTTTTAAAATGTTGACCTTATGACAGCACTAGATAAAAAGTGCCATCATCAAGGGAGACACAAATGTGTGTACCAAATTTCATGGCAATGTATCCAGCAGTTGTTGAAACATCTGACTAAAATGTGAACCTCATGGTGGTGCTAGAGGAAAAGTCAGTTGGATTTATCCTCTGGGCACCATGATTGTCTGTACAAAATGTCATGACAATCCAATAGTTGTTGAGATATTTCAGTCTGGAATAAAGCGGCTGACCGATTGATTGATTGATTGATGATGGACATGATGACTGTTTGCTACAACAGCAGAATCTTATCTGTTGTACTGAATGAACTTTTAGACTGATTGGTCTGCCCATCTTTTATGTAGAGTGTCACTTTGACATTAAAACCTGTCTTCTTGCTTACTATCACACCTTCACTGTGTTCATTTTTTTAGTACATTTTCCTGTAAAATACAGGTACCTGTCTCACCCTTGTTATAAGTCAGATTGTAAACTGTGGCTGTGTACTTGGTAATTCATGGGAACTTACATTGTACGATAGTTGTTACTAATGTGCTGCCTGCTTGCTTTAATCAAAGAGTGGATGATTTGACACTGCTCTATACTTCTCAAAAAGGGCAAAAATGCCATAAAAAGTATGAAAAATGTGTGTGTGCACCTCATACTAATTAAGACATCTCCGTTCCTGAATATGAAGAGCAGAATGTTGTCCTGTGTGACATCATGGAAGTTTGCATTTTTTTCATTGGCAAAAAAAAGGTCTGGTTTCCACAAACACTGGAACATCTTCGGGTCAATAGTCAGCGTTTCACTTTTATAGTCAGTTGGAAGTCGTAGGCGAGGGTCATTCCATCTCTGGCGAAGAAATATATTCACTCTGTAGTCCTGTGCAGAGAAACATAATATTAATAATTGTCTCCATGTCTACTGCGGCTCCAGCTAATGCTACTGCGGTTACTACTATTGCTACACTGCTAATATTACTAATATTAATATTACCATGTTATGTTTTGAACAGTGTGACAGGGTAGTATGACAAAACATACCTTAGTGGTATCAAGCATAGCATAGTAGCTGCAGTATAGATCCACAGATAGAAAGTCACAATGTGAAACTAAAGAAAATACAAAAGTAACATTAAGTGTGTGTGTGTGTGTGTGTGTGTGTGTGTGTGTGCATGTTACCATAGTGGTCTCCTGGATGGACCCAAAGCTGTTAATGAAGATGTTCACCTTGGACTCAACAGGGATACCTGAAACACACATACACACAACACTTAGAGCCATATAACATTTGACTATTCTATTCCATGTAAAACAGTGATGTTGTCTGATCAGATGCTAATGAACCACTGTATAATTGGGAGAGGCACCTTTTCCACTTGGAATTTCACATGAATGCACTGACAGGACATACATAAGCCTTACACCTGAACACATCATGCATTTGTGTATGAAAGGATTTTAAAATGGTGTCAAAACTCCACACATAATCAGAATCAGATTTTATTTGCCAAGTATGCAAGCATACAAAGAATGCGTCTTGGCATTTTGCTCCCACAACATAGAAGGATAAAAATAGAAGAAAATATTACATTTTTCACCACTTCTGATGCATGAGCAAAGTTTCGTTCATTTTTGAGCATATTTAGCTCTGATGTGTGTGCCAATTTCCGTGATTTTTCGAGCATCCTAAGACCCTCAACAATGCAATGGCATACTATAATAATAATAATAATAATAATAATAATAATAATAATAATAACAATAATAATAATAATCCCTTCAAAAACAATAGGTTCCTGGCACTTTCAGTGCCAGAGACCTTTGGGCCCCTGGCCCATGTGCTGCAGCCACTGAATGTCCTGTTTGGTTGCTGCACTGTACCAAACAGTGATGGATGATGTAAGGATGGACTCGACGATGGCAGTGTAGAACTGCGGCAGGTTGAGCTTCTTCAACTGCCTCAGGAAGAACATCCTCTGTTTGGCCTTCTTGATTATGCAGCTTATGTTGATGTCCCATTTAAGATCCTTGGAGATGGTGGTCCTAAGGAATATAAATGACTCTACAGCTACTGTTGGTGCTGTTGATGGTCAGCGGAGGGAGGGCTCTCCTGAAGTCTATTGTTTACTCTATTGTCTTGAGGGTGTTTAGCTCCAGGCTGTTATGGCTGCACCAGGATGTTAGCCATGCCACTCCCTGTCTGTACACAGACTCGTCCCCTTCCTGGATCAGACCAATGACGGTTGTGTCATCTGTGAACTTGAGGAGCTTCACGGAGGAGCTTGTGGAGGTGCAGTCACACATATACAGACAATAGAGGGGAGGGGAGAGCACGCAGCCCTGTGGTGCTCCAGTGTTGATGGTCATAGGGGTGGAGGTGTGCATTCCCAGCCTCACATGCTGCCTCCTGTCTGTCAGGAAGTTAGTGATCCACAGACAGAGAGGCTCAGGCACAGTCACCTGTGGAGGAGCTCTGGCACGATAGGGTTAAATGCAGAGCTGAAGTCAATGAACAAAATTGGTGCTTTTTTTGAGTTACTGTGCGTCGAGATGGGAGTGTGTTGGAGTTAACACAGAAAAATAGAAATGCAAGTGTTTTGATGAAAAAAATGGTGGACCTGGTGGTACCTATAAAAGTCCTGTCTTACCAGTTCAAATAACTGGCACAAATTCTTCATAGGTTACACCTGAGCACGATCAATCTTAATAGCTGATCTGATAGCTGTAATGCTAAACCTAGCTGTAATGTTGAGTAATTTACTCAAGGTCTCTTTTTGTTCCATATAAACCTAGAAATATGCTTGACCCATTTCTAAACTGTTTAAGAGAGACCTCTACTGGGAGTGCAGTAAATAGATAATTTAGGAAGAATGTTCGTTTTGAGTGACCTACTATGCTGCCGAGATCAAGAGGGAGCAAGTCCCACCAGCCCATATCATTACATACTTTTTTGTTAATCTGATGATAATTAATATACAAGGAGGGCATATTTTTTGGGTATGTAAACTCTAAAGTACTTAAAGGTTCACACATTTTCAAGTCTGTCTTAAACAGACTTAAAACAGTCAGGTGGGGTAAGGTAAGGTAAGTTTTTCCTGCTGTAATCATTCCTCCTGTCCTATTCTTCCATTAGAATATCCCTTCATAATGCACTTACAATGTCAGTGATGCGGGACAAAATCCACAGTGCACCTTCAATGTATTTAAAGCCTGTGTAAAGCAATAATAAATGTGTTTTGAGTTTTTCACACCACAGAAAAATGTGTAATTAACCAAAAAGCCAAATTTGAATGATTAAAAAAGTCACCAAGTATATAAAATTAGGTTTCAAAATTGTGGAAAAATAAGTACTGTATGTCTTCTGGAGGCACTGAAAGCATGGCCCAACTGAATAGTCTGAGTTAACAGCACTCGTACCAAACTCCTGTATAAAAGTACACAATTTGAAATAAGCCTTGTTTGTAGGTGTAAGGCAAGCAACATGGATGATAATTAAAAAATAAAGTAACATTAAAAGCCATTGTTTAATTCGGCACATATTTTGTAGGTAAATGTGGACTTGTTTCAGTAAAATTGTAACTTAAATGACTAGTTAAAGGACCAGTGTGTAGGATTAAGTGGCATCTAGAGGTGAGGTTGCAGATTACAAACAACTGAATATCCCTCCCCCTCCCTTTCCAAATATGTAGAACAACCTATAGTGGCCGCGAAACTTGCAAAAATCGTTCAAGGCCCTCTCTAGAGCCAGTGTTTGTTCGTCTGTTCTGGGCTACTGTAAAAACATGTGGCGGTGCAACATGGTGGGCTCCATGGAAGAGGACCCATTCCCTATGTAAATATAAAGGGCTCATTCTAAGGTAAGCACAACAATTCTCATTTTCAGGTGATTATACACTAATTAAAACATACTTATGAATATTATCTTCCGTTTCTGCCAAGTCCGTTCCACGAGATGCCACTAAATTCTACACACTGGACCTTTAACAAGCGAACAACCATCAATCATTGGTATTTTAAAATGTTTTTTTTTTTTCCAGTTCAGTGTACTTAGTGACTGTTCGTTATTTATCAGAGGTAGGGGGTGACTCAGGTGTGACTTCAGTTTTTCTTTTTATTTTAACCCCTCCTGAAGCTACAAATATTTTTCCTTGAACCTCCCTGAGTGACTGGGGGAAAATGTGTGACCCTCCCTCCACCATAAATAACCATATTTTATTATATTCACTTCAGTGTTAGGTCGTATTGGTGAAAATGAAACTTATGTTTAATAGCGACCTGTGACTCTTAAACCTTGGCCCTGTGACCCCCCTTCCCTCATAAGGAAAAAAAACCCAAACTGCCAGCCCAACTTACTGTGACTTACTGTACCTCTCATCGGGAGCAAGTTGAGCTTACCCGCGACAATAGTTGACAGTGACACTGTAAGGGAGTTTATGTCTAACACTGGACACTTATGAAGAAAGTTAGTGGTTAATGCTGAGGAGCAGGGGCGTCGCTAGGCCTATTTTAGGGGGGCTTTAGCCCCCCATAAATTTTCTTTAGCGCCCCCAAAATAGATGGACATTATTAGTTTAAATCATCAATCGGTTTTTCTTATTCATTTTTCATTAAAATCGACCGAATAATGCCATCGCGTCTCCAAATTCACAATGTACCTAAAGCACCGGGCGCTAGGACCTTGTAGAGGCTGCTGCTGCTCTAATCCAGTGTTTCTATTGGCTGTGCTGCCTACTCTGCAATTCCCGTACCATCTTTGGTAGAGACTGCAACAGTAGTCGGAAACCACTGAAGTTGTGACAAGATGTTGATTAAAACTTAAGCAAGATAAACATAATATACAGAGTGAAATATTAAGTAGTTACAGAGTGAAGATACCAAGCTCCAATATGAATTTGTGGCAAATGATGGTCAATGTAGCAAGCTATCAAGTTGTTACTTGTTTGTTACTTAGTTAACGTTAGCTAATTTTAAGTATAAGTGAAGAAAAGACAAGAGGATAGGCTATATAACACTAGCATTATACAGTGGAAACCGCTTATATAATCACACTTACAGTGATCAGCCACTTATATGGATCAAAAAGCTCAGGACAGGATCATTCCTATACAAATGCTGTTTAAATAATTTGCTTATAGTAATCAAATAGTCTGCTTACAGCTCTCCTCATCCACTCTCTAGCTCACTTGGCCACTGCATCTCTCTTTCTCTCTCTTTCTCTCATCTTAAAACGAGTCAGGAAGGCATCAGCAGCAAAACAAGCGTTTGAAACAGCTGTACTGTATTTTGAAACAGCTACAGTAAATAGCGAAACCGGCCATTTTTACTTTATATTCATGTAATAAATATACAAATTTCAATTAGATGATAATCTGCATGAAAAAAAAAAAAAATCAGTTATAATAATCATCAGCTTATAATGATTAATTTGACCCAGACGGACGTGATCACAATAAGCAGTTTCCACTGTACTAACTAGTTGACGAGCCATCCAGCCAAAGTGTGAACAAGCAAAAGAGATAGAAATAATGTTATTGACAGCTCTTTATGTACTGTGCTTTTATATGCCTCTTAAGTATTTCGAAACGATCATATTAGTAGGCATAGATTATTGTTTATAATCAGTTAATGTCCGTGAAAAGGTCACATTGTGTTGATCATAACACAATTTTATATCCCTCAATACCTCAACCTGTAGATGGATATATGAAATCTCTTCATCCTCCGCCGAAGGCCAGTCAGGTGAGAAGAATTTGCCAGTTCAAACAAATACAAATTTAAACTGGTTGATCACTTATTAAGCCTTGAGTTCTTGTAAATCTGAGTTTCATAAAATAACGTGTTACTAAAGACAGGCAAGGAGAGGGAGAGGAGGAAGATGGAGGAAACTGACAGGGCTGAAGGAACAGGTCTAATGGAGGTTAGTGATCAAGAAGAAAGCGAGTGGGAGTTGTTTAAGCTTTCAGTTAATATTAATACCGAATTTTATGACATAGGCCTATTACTCATACTAGGCATAAACTAAATGATTTTATGACATTTTTAGTTTTAGAGGTTCACAAGTCATATTATATCTGTGCTTAATACAAACTATATGAAGTTGTGATGATTTTACTATTGCTACTGAATTCATGACAGACATTTTGGGGCCATTTAAAAAAAAATATCCTCTCCCCAGACCCCCTTGGTAAAATCCATAAATCGATTTATCCACTGTATTTTACAAAATAAGGTGTTGCAGATGTACTATTAAAAAGGTGAACCGAGAACAACTTCATCATTTTTATGGTCTGTAGGATAAGAAGGATGACAAACATGCTTCAATACAGCAGTGTGAAGGTGTAAGTTTCTTGAAATAACATGAAATATGCTTTTAAGATGAAGTGAAATTACAAACACATTTGAAACACAATTGACAAGAACATACTAACAATCGATCTTTGATTGTGGGCAGCATTTTCAAAGTGTGTAACATTTCCAACTGGTGAAGCAAAACTAAACTGCAACATTTTTTGTTTTCATACAAAGAAGCGTGAGATTACAGTTTACAAACTAAAGATGTATGTTTTTACATTTATTTAATAGTAAGTACCTCCATCACACCAAATAAAATCTACATTTTTTAGTTAAAATAAGTCAAATGAAAACACAAAAAACATGAAAGTTTAGGATAATACTGCACTGTTCAGTTCAATTCAATTCAATTCAAGTTTATTGTCATTATATAGTGTATAATTCTTCTGACTTCTGTGCAGTTATTATGCTTTTATTGTTTTTATATTGATATTATGTGTTGTTACTTACTTTTATTCTACTTTATTTTTCTCTTGTTTTTATTTGCATTGTAAAGCACCTTGTAACTCTGGTTTTGAAAGGTGCTTTATCAATAAAGTTTACTTACTTAGTTACTTAGAGAACACATACAATGAAAAGCGTCCAGTGGCTTCTAGGAGACATTGCAAGAGGAGGATAAAAAGGATTAAAAAAAAGGCACTTGGGGTTTGTGTTTGTGAAACAGGTCCTCGACCTGCGAGTTGTATGCCTGTTTGGCTTTAGTAATATCCCTTTACAGTAGGTTGTGGTGTCCAGATTCGTAAAAATCAGGGTGCAGCAGTTGTATGTTCTTTTGGGTGCGTAGTTGGAGTTTTATCTCATCCATTTTGTTAACCAGAGATCTTACATTGACCAGGAAGATGCTTGGGAGAGGAGCTTAGTTCAGTAATAGATGTGATACATACGTACAAAGTTTATATAAAGAAGTTGTGCAACTATCTAAAAAAAAGTAAATAAAAGAACCCACCCCCACCAAAAGCATGTCAAAGGGATTACCTTTCGTGCAGTTTTCAGGTCACACTTGCCTTAAGATCTCTGCTGGTACACCCTCAGCACAGGCTCTCCACACTCCTATGTGTAACTGCAGTACAATTCAAGAGACTTTTTCTTAATCATATAGTGTGAGCGTCAGTGCACAAGTACATAGTTGCAACTGCAGTATAAGTGTCTACTGTGGTGTGAATGAGTCTCTGTGTGTATGTGTGTGTGTACGAGAAGTGGAGGACATCTGGTTGTAGCTTGAAGCTTCACAGAGCAAATCAACCACGCATACTCCTCATGTTCTCTCTGCTCTCATGCTGTTTCCTCCTCTGCCTTAAATCTTCTCTCCCTCTCTCTTACTTTATCTCAACATCTCCCCTTTTTCCTTCTTCTAAAACAATGTCCACTGTTTAATTATTTCCTTTCTTCATAAAAACAACTGGCAGGAGCCTTAACATGAGTCATAACAAGGTCTTGACACAATGACACATATTACCAAGTTGATTATTTTACAGTAAATGCAGTGGATCTGCTGCCACATTAATGAGTCACTGCTACTCTACAGATGCCCTGTTTATTTTAAATGTATTAGTTTTTAGATGTTTTTTAGATGCTTTTGATTGGATATATTTTTCACTTGAAATGTATTATTTTACTTTGCTGAAGATCATAGTAGTTTCCCCCTACTATGGGCATAGATTTAGATATGGACAGTAAGGACATTTCCCTACCAATGTGAAGGTGTTGCTGGATTGTTCCTACCAGTATTTTTACAGATCTCAAATGATCTCTCAGTTTTAACTCCACGTAATGTTAACAGTAAGATCTATGTTATTATGATAAAGAGTGAAAGAGCAGGATATGGGGGATACCCGACCTGATGATCTAGCAACTCTCAACTTCAAGCTGTTTGACGCTGTTTTCTGACAATTGTAGCAGCAGCCCGACAGCAGCAGTGAAGTCAGTGATGAATGAATGGTGGTCAATCTGAAGTGATCACTAGGCTATTTAGAGTTTCAATGTTTCAGATATCACAGAATTGACAACGACAAAACTAACATCAGTCAGTTGATATTATATTTTAATTTCAGGTGTGACGTGTTTGCTAATTTGTGATTGTTGCTCAGATATGTTGTTTAATTAAACAACTATTACTGTTGGTGATACCACCTCCCAAAGTGAAGTAAGACATCTGATCCTTTTTAAAGAAGAACCTAAGAGTCAGAAACAGCTGAGCTTAGCTAATAAGAGTGATCCGTAATCAATCTAAACATTCATCTTTGAAATTAATTAGTGGGAAAAATATTTATTCTAATACCATCTCTCTCCTTTTAGTGGATCATGACATGGACATTATTTAAAATAAATAAAATAATAATACTAGTAGAAGCTTTTGAGATGATTCAAAGGTAGGTTTGAGCATTGCTGTGGCTCTGTCATGAAACTCTTCATTTGTGTTGCCCAAACCAACAACTGAAAGAAGCACAGAGCTACAGAATGCCAGATGAGATTTGAAAACCTTATAACAGATAGTTGGTTAAAACAGAGTAACACATTACCTACAGGCTTTTATACATTTGTGTTTGTAACTTTTATTGTGACACTCTATGAAATGTAAATTTTAAATAGTAACTTTGGTCTCAGATTTATAGTTAAGTAGGTAAGTAAAATAAAATGTAAAAATTAGAGAAAAGTTCATGATAAAAGTTTGGTTTCAGGCAAGTCAGCAAATACGTATTCAATAAAGTAAACATTTGGCAGCCACTTTATGTGTGTGCACACGTGTGTGCATATGAAAGAGAAAAGAGGGATGGATACCAAGTGCACATACACAATGTCGGAGCTGGAAGGAGCATGGCTGGTTATTAGCAATAATTAATAATTATCAAAGATAATTATACATTATTAAAGTTAATAAAATTATTAATGTGAATTAAATAATAACAGGACACCTTCCGCAAACAGGAACCAATAACCAGACAGTGAGGTAGTCTCATAAAAGAGTTCACTTAGAATGCTAATAATCTGATGGATATCAACATTCACAGGTGAACAAAGCAGGTTTGAGTTTGAGCTCTGACTCTCTCAATCAGCCTCTTATCACAGTAAGTAAACACAATAATCACAGAAGACTTCTCTTTAAATGTATAACAGAATTTATTATCCTCAGCAAGAATTAAAAAAGTAACAAACACTTAAGTCACCAAATCACTGTACTACAACTGCAACTACCTAAGCAAAGAGACATAGAACAACTGTACACGGTTAAACGGACATGCAGGTGTGTGTATGTGTGTGTGTATGTGTGTGGGTGGGTGACAAGATGGCGGACATCTTCTGGGATGATGACATCACGCGAGAGTCAACATGGCGGACATGACTATAGCAGGAAGTGGCAAGACAATGGCAATGGCGCCAGCCGGAAGTCGCCACCTATTATACAAGATAGAGTTCCTCTGTGGTACCAAAAAACCCAGCACCCCATTTTGCAGCAATTTATACACCTTAGACGATGAACCCGACCCAGAAGTACGGACATTTCTCAACAACCTGGAATAACCTAAACTATCTAAAAAGAAACTGACCCTCTGGATGCACCGCTATGATCAAATGAACTCTCTAAAGCCCTCATCCAAATGGCAAAAACCAAATCACCTGGATCCGACGGCTTCCCTGCTCAATTCTATAAGCACCTCTGGAACATATCATTCCCTCTCTTTTATAGACTGACTTTAGAAAAAAAAAGCAAATCCCAAATCCTTCCCAACATGAATACAGTTGGCATATCAGTTCTACTGAAACCTCATAAAGACCCATCTTTACCATCCTGTTACTGTCCTCTTTAACTTAGGAATGCTGACTTGAAAATCGTCAATGCTGGCCACCACATTAGAGACAGTCACTCCTATCTTAATTCATCTGGATCAAACAGGTTTTATTAAGATAGACATGCTTCAAATTATATTTGCAGACATTTTAACATAATTCACTTTACACAACAAACTAAAAAAATCATTACATCACTGGATGCAGAGAAAGCATTCAATAAAGTTAATTGGACCTTCTTACAACATATTACACAAATTTGGTTTTGGAAACTCATTCATCCACTGGATAAGAGTACTTTACACTTCACCTAAAGCCACTGTCACCACAAATGGCTTCACAGACTTTAACACTTCCAGGGAACCAGACAAGGATACCCACTTTCTCTCCTCCTCACCATTTGCTATTTGAATTGAGCCACTCACTGCAGCAATTAGACAAAATGATCAAATCTAAGGAATTCAGACCTCAAACTCACAATATAAAATTCAACATCTTACTCTACCTACAGGATTCTGTCATCTCACTCAAATTCTGAAATAGTGTTTACACAGTCCAACGTGAGCATTTACACTTTCTATTACTTACAGCTGTTGTCAGACTGGCTTCATTCCACAGTTTCTGTTGTAGATTCTAGGAACACTTGTTTTCTGTTTGAACATTGTATCCTCATATGAGACACTGAGACAGCTGTTACTCTAGACATGGAGCGACCAACAAACTACGAGCAATGTCCTTGGCAGCCATCTTGGTAGGCGGACGTGACTCCCAGGCTAGCCAACTCTTTAGCGTCTTTTAAACCACTTCTTAAGACTCGCTTTTATCGGATAGCCTTTTCTTAAATATTAACTACTTTTTCTTATTTTGCTATGCCCTCATTGTTTTACTGTTTAATACTGTGTTGTTGAGCACTCTGTTTAGAAAAGTGGTATAATGATTCATTGAAAAAATGATGATGACTTAGTATTACTAGAGGGAAGTTGACGCTTTTTGAATGGGAATCAGTTGGAGCCAACATCCAGTAGCAGTCAGTGGCATTGCATTTGTAAGTACTCCCACATCAGATGCAGCCTCAAACTGTGGTAGTTGCTGCTTAGTCTGAACGCAGCCTAACTCTGGAAGCCTAAACTTAACTTCAGGCAAACTTAGGAACATATTTTTGCACAGAACGAGAACTTTGGCTTTTGCCCCCATCGTTTACACTGAAAGTACATTAGGAAATTATCTTTTAATGGACAGTATGAACAGGAGGAATGATTACAGCAAGATAAACTACACAATGTGCATATGGGCCTCTGACTATTAAGACAGGCTTGAAATATTGTGAACCTATCCTTTTGATGGATACAAAAGAATACATTCTGACTTGTTCCTGTGTGGCAATCTTTGTGCTAAAAAGAAAATGTTTGTCACCACTTACCTGTGTAGTTTGTGGTATTACCTTGAAAGTTAGGCCTTATTCTTGGGTCATAACTGACCATTAGACGGTTCAAGATGTTAGAAGTGGAGTTAGCAGGAACCTGGGCCAAATCCTCTGGGGACAGCTGGCTGTTAAATAGGATATTAATAAAAATTGATGAACATAATTAACATCCAAATCTAAAACACTGTAAATATAGCTAAGTTTTTTTGAATACATGTGAGATTACTGCAAAATGCAAACAAGGAAAGGTAATAAGAACATCAAGTGGGTCAAGTGCATTTCATTAAGCACCTAATGACATAACAAATCACTTACTGTACTTTTTTTTTTTTTTTTTTTTTTTTTACTGAGCTTTAAAGACTGTAGGGACAAAAACTCTGTGGCTTTCAAAAAAAGGGTTACCTCAGGACATCATCAAGACTATAGTTTAAAAATAATGTAAGTATACGTTTTAATTTCTGAGTGGTCAAAATAGAGATTTATGCCTTTGATAAGTAAAGGGAATATTTTAGTTTGCTTTCAATTATCAATATGAACTTGGATAGGTACAGAAATGCAGTATTTTAACCAGTTTTGATGTTGCTACTGCTGTGTGCACAAAAGTACTCTGCTTTGATACTTAAAGGAAAATTCCAGTTTATTTTAACTGGATGTCTTTCCCATAATGTGGCCATTGTTGCTCTGTGTGTCATACTAATATTGCTCTCTCCAACTCTGTTACAAAGATTCAGGGAATTCACAAAAACACATTTATCACATAATACTATACGATTGTGCGACAAGGTGGCTGCCTCCCTTTTTCCCAGTTTGTCTTCACTCTGAGTTTTAATTGTTTTTATTGTGAGCTTTAATTTTTATCTATTTTTTTTAAGCTTTGTGTGAACTTTATTTTTATTTAATGAGGCAGTCTCATTGAGACTCTTAAGATCTCTTTTCCAAGAGACACCTGAGAACAAGAAACATTCATAAGACAAGAACACAATTAGCAGACAGAAACAACACAACTACACAATAAAAGAAACCAAAGGAATAAATAAAAGCAGATACAAGAATTATAAAAAAAAAACATCAGACAATAAAGCTTTAAAATCTCAAAGAAGAATGTAAGACTAAGTTTAAGAGCATTTTGCAGTTCATTCCATTTAAAAGGTGCATAGTACATGAAACTAGTGCTGCCAACATTAGTGCGAACATGATGGATATCTGAGGTTAAGTAGTTACTGGATGGTGTACTGCAGTTACTAGATTTAAATGAGAGAGGAGATGTGAGGTAGTTTTGAAGCTTCAACAGTAGAGCTTGATAGATGAATAACATGAGATGGTTATTTCTTCTTGATTGTAAGGAAGTCCAACCAATCTTGTGATACAGAGACCGAATGATGTGATAATGTGATAACGATGTGAACAACTATGATACACAGGGTTTAATTGCTGAAGTGTAGATGGGGCAGTATGACAATACAGACGGTACTTACGGTTGGAAGAAGACAGACAACCTTTAACTCTATACAAGAAGCTTAGTTTGATTTTTAATTTCTGAGTCAAATGTTGAATATGAATCTTGAATTATAGTCTGCTGTCAAGCCAAATTCCTAAGTATTTGTATGACTCAGCAAGAGTAATATGGGTGCAATTTAATGTTTTAATGGTAGAATAGTCAGAGTCACTTTTGGTGGAGAATACCATGTACTTGGTCTTTTCTGCATTTAAAACTAGTCTGTGATTAAGGATTTATATTTGGAAAGTGTCAAAAGCAGACTGAAGACAAGTCAAGGCCTGGGCTGGGTGGGGGGGAGCTTGGGGCATAGAAAATTGTATCATCTGAAAAAAAAAAGGACATTGAAGTGTTGATTAGGAAGAATAATGTTATTTATGTATAATGTAAACAGCAGTGGACCAAGGATAGACCCCTGTGGCAACCCATTTCTGATGGTAAGAGGGCTCGATTGAGAAACATCAGCAACATCAGTCTGGGTTCTCTCTGTAAGGTAAGAGTGAAACCAATTAAGTGTGGCTTCATCTAAACTATAAGTTTAGATGAAGCCACAGTCCTACTTCATAGTTTATGAAGTAGGATTTTATGGTCAACGGTATCAAATGCTTTTGACAGGTCAATGAAGAGAACAGCACAAAATTGTTTTTTATCCAGGGAGGAGACAGTGCTATCAATGACTGAAACTGCAGCTGTAATTGTGCTGTGACCCGGGTGAAAACCAGACTGTTGTGGCTGTAGTAAGTTTAGTCAATCAATAAAGGTGTGTGATCAATAACGTCAAGGGCAAAAACTCCACAGGCAGGGTATTTGTGCACATGCGGTCTTAATGAACAAAGTGGACCTAAGTTTTGTGCACTTTTTAGCCACTATACAATGGAAATTCTGAAAATTCCCCACCTTAATGACCTAGTTGCTTGAATTATTTATGCTCATCAACTTTGGATAGCATTGCTCCCCTTAAAAACAGAGATAAAGCAAATTGTAAGTTGCAACCTTGATTAACTGAAAGTATTCATAGCTGTAAAAGAGTGCAGGAATGCTGAACGGAGGTGGAAGAAAAGCAGTCTTCAGTTCCACTATGTGGCAATGAAAAAGCTTCTACTTCATTACAACATAATGCTAAGTTTATCAATCAACAGGTTAATCCAGACCCTCCAAACGTTCCTGCTGAATGTGATGCTGACTGTGAGAAATTTTGAAATTACTTTACAGAGAAAGTGGAGTCTATCAGGGTCAATATCACCAGTATTAATTTTGACAGCAAATTTAGTTTTAGTTTTAGTCATAGTCTTCTGACTAAAATTCCATTTAGTTTTAGTCATATTTTAGTCATCTAAATAGTTTTAGTCAACTCAATCTACAGTACATTGAGTTGACTAAAATCAACTCAATAGCTAAAGTGTAATGCATTATGTAAGGGTTTCTCTAAAATTTCCAAACTCATTATATACCCCTGGTGGAAACATCTATTAACCTGTTATTATAGAATGGTATTAAGGTGGGACATGCAATACAGACTGAAATTTAACTGTTGTGATATGATACATGTCTTTATTATGTTTTATTTATTTATCTTAAAATCAAATACATATAAAACCAAGTCTCATAAAAGAAACAAGAATATGGCCTTGCTTTTTCACAAAAGACAACAAACCAAATGACCAATAATTAGATATGGACTGTTTATAACAACTTACATATGACATTCTTCATTCTCTCAAGCAGAAGTGCAACTTTCAAATATAAAGAAGAGAAACTATATTGGCTGTAAAGCCATTGCACATAGTACTTGGATATAGAAAATTCAACAGTTCTCTGTTAATAATGAAAACAAGTATCAAGTAACTCAAGACAAATGAAATAGATTTGGGTTGTGCTCTTTTCTACAGCCTGCACAGGCAATGGAAGTGAATGTAACAATTCTACTTCTCAGACTGATGAAATGAAATATTGTAAAGGCAGCAATGCCATTAGCCCAGCTGGAATTTTTTTTGTTCCAAATACGTTCTGAGAATGTTACATGCAATGTTCTAATAATGTCATCAACGGAAAGTTTTTTTTGTTCCCAGAATATTCTAGGATAACGTTCTCTATAAATGTTTGGTGATAACCTTCTTAAAATGTTTAGTGATAATAATGTTAGAACATTATACCCTAACATTCCTAAAAATGTTTTCAGTGGCAAGTTGTTTTTTTTTTAATGTACCCAGAATGTTATTATTTTAGAGTAGGATAATATGCTTTAAAAACATTATTCAAAACATTATTCAAATGTTTTGTGGTAACATTTCATTAACATGTTTTAACATTAATCAACATTATAATAATAACATTATGACACAACATTCCTGCAACTCTTCCACTCAAAATTCCTGGGTAACTGGACCACTGTGGTCACTAGGATGACTTTGATCATTTACTTCACTATTGGAATTGACTAAAACATGGTAACGTTTGATAATACATCAGTATTCAAAAGTCTTAACAGAATTACTTTTTTCATTCATTCATTCATTTATTTGTTTTGTGAGTGTGTGTGTGTGTGTGTGTGTGTGTGTGTGTGTGTGTGAAAACATACTAAACCTGTGTCCGCTTAAAAAAAGTCATGACTAGGTTTCAAATCTAATAACAAAAATTATACACTTAAATGTCGTACAGTCAACTTCTGCACCATAAACTAAACATATATTATTGGGGTATGAGATAAACAGATAAAAAGATGTTAAAAAAAAAAAAAAAAGTACTCTGATCTGATGGTGTGTGTGTGTCATGGTGTATTTGTGTAGGTGAGAGGTGATTGTGTTCCATGTTGTTTATTTGTTGATTTAGTCAGAGTCCGTAGACTGACAACAGTGAGGGGCCTCTGCTCCCCTCAGGTGCTGCTGCATTTTTGTTACTCTGAAGCATTGATGGACTTTCATTGTCCGCAGTCACGAGTGGTCCACCTGCATTGTGACAAAAACAATTACAATCAGAATAATTTCTAATGTATCAGAAGTCTTTTTTTTTTTAAACTGCAAACAGCAGCTAGTACAAGTCACTGTTGGTCAGTTCTTCTGTCTGTCTATCAGTCTCAAATCTGAAACGTGCAATAACGATTTGTACCACTATGCATAAATTGTGGACACTGTTGCTTTTCATGTATGCTGCAACCTCACACAAACCTACAGTAGCAATTGTGATTGTTAAAACAACAGGATAGCGTCTAGACTAAGGCAGTAAATAATTCCTCACAAATTCTTCATTATAATATTATACAAATGATTTATTTATTTTTTACAACTAAAAAAAGCAAGACAGCTTTGAGGGCATTTTTTCTGACAAAGGAATGGTTTCTTTGGTTTTAACAAATGAAAAACTTAATTTGAAAACATACATTATCATCCCCAGAGTGGACAAAATGCAAGTTACACTTTGTTGTGATTGTCCACCAAAAAGGCATCTACCAAAGAGTATACACATACAAGATAAAACGTCGGTGTTGTGGTTGTCCGTCACAATGACGTCTACCAAAGAGTATACACATACAAGATAATACGTTGGCATCGTGGTTGCCCACCAGAACTGTCACAAATTGACTTTTATTCAGTTAGCCACATTTTCATGATATACTTTTTAGATCTTGGTCGTTTTTAACTGTATCTTTTAACTGGATGAGGCATTTTAGTCATCAGACATCGGGATCTTAAGTTATCAGAGAAACAAGCTGAGCAAACGCTAGCAGCAGCTCAGCTAACAGCAGCTCAGCTAACAGCAGCTCGGCTAACAGCCCCTCCCGGACGCCCTCTTTCCACCAAACAGCGTCGGAGAAACACCAATTTTTTAAGGGAAACTGCTTTATTTACAGTTTTTAGTCCCCATGTACATTTGTTTTGGAGAGGAGTAGACATCTGCAGATAATTCAGCTCCCAGTAAAAAATGTTTAACGTCTGTATCTAAAATTTTCAGAGAAGTAAGCTGAGCAAATGTTAGCAGCAGCTCAGCTAAGAGCCCCTCCTTATGTCTTGTGTCTTCTGAACAGCGCCAGGGAAATACTGATTTTTTACATGAAACTGCTTTATTCAGTGTTTTTACCAGTTTTAATCCCCATGTACGTTTTTTTTGGAGAGGAGGAGACCTCTGCGGATAATTCAGATCGTGATAAAGACCTGCTGAATGCCTGTATCTTAAGTTGTCAGAGAAACAAGCTGAGCCAGTGTTAACAGCAGTTCGGCTCGCAGCTTCTACTGGACGTCCTGTGTTTTGTTATTGTTTTGATTGAGAGACCATAAGTGGCAGAAATTACATATTGTGCGTTTAAGCAGTAAAACTCATTATGATGTTCCAGGCGTTTGGTTGAGGAATTTTTCTCTAACTGGACCCCTTTGAGAAAAGAAAAGACAACAGTACTGATCAGTAGTGTTGTATTTAAAGGCATGCAGTGCATGGTTATCTAATTTCGGTTCCCGTTTGCAAAACTAAAGTTGACAGTGACAGAGTCTAATTCGGATGAATGAGAATATTGTCTTACAGAAATAAATGTCTTGAATACAAAATACGATTGATCACACTTTGCAAACACTACCTCTAGCTTGCTCCCTACTGGGTTTGAGCTGAGTATGACATAAATGTAATATTATGTTTCACTTGTACACTGTATTAAACAGTTCTCAACTTGACATCAGATTAATCACGACATACAATACTAACAACAAGAATGATTTACTGACGTTTGCATTGTTTTGAACAGGCATCAATAGTCATGTACTTTTTCATTCCCTAGTTCTTCCTAGCATACTGAGATCTCCATCGAAACCACAGCCAACAAAACCATAGCTGTGAGAGAGTCTCTCCGGTAAACCAAGGCTGAATAAGGAGCCGACGCCTTGACTCGTAAACAAACCGGATCGGACAGTGCAGGCTCACTGGTACCTTTTACGAACGGGGCCATAAACAACATGCACCACCTGCCTGACTGACTGACTGTCTGTGTTCCATTCAAACAGACAGAAATCCAGTTTAACTCCCGTGCTCAGTACAATGTGCTAGCTAGGCTAACACTGACAAACTTACATTGGTGCTAGCATTAGCTTCTTCAGTTTAACATTACCTTGAAGCTAATTAGTTCAACTAAACTTAAGTCAAAGAGGCGTTTCTGTACTATCCTAATAAATTATAATTACTTAATACGTACCCAGTTCAACGTGTATCTGTGTCTCCGTCGCTCTTGGTTTTGATCTAAATGTAGGTTAGAGTCTTGTTGTCTGCCTTTTTTCACAACCCCGGCCCTTCTCCTCCTCCACACCCAATCACCTCCAACTATTTTGACTTTTGAATTTCAATCACCAGTTTTTACTGGTGATTGTCACTCCACACGGTTTACAAAGGGTCTTGTTTTCCTTGACATCAAATGTGAAATTTATCCATATTTCTGTTCTTCTCTTTCTCCCAAACATTGATATTTCTGTGCAGTTTATGACACAGGCAGCAAGTGTGCATGCTAGTTGACTTCCCACTAGGTAGATTAGTACTATCAGTAATCTCCCACTCCCTACCACGCAAAGACATTAGTTGATTCATCATGCCAATAAAGCTTACTTGAATTTGATTTTAATTAGTTCTGATTGGATCACCCCTCCCTAACATTCCATCTCGTTTTTATTCACTCACGAAACTGTCCATAGATTAAGTCATAATTTTTGTCATCATAAATTAGTTTTTATTCACTTATTGTCTCGTTTTCATCAGTGAAAAAATATCATTGACGAATCATTTTCGTCATAGGTTACATCAACAAAATTAACACTGGTTGACATCATATACCATATCTGTCCAGGACAACTCAGTCACCCACAAAGGCCCTCTGTGGGTGCCATTCTCAATAAACGCTGGCTGTCATTTATTTACCTTAGAGTGACAAACAAACTGAATATTACTTTCAAAATTTAGAGTTTACTACAGATTGTGCAATGTATACCACATCTATACAGTACTGTCACATCAGCTTTTCCTTCCAACATGGTGTGTGTTCTGAGAAGGGGCCTGTACCACAAAGCTGTGTTAGCAGCTATCTTTGAGCTTAACTCAAAGATAGATAGCTAACATTTTCCAGTATCACAAAGCTGGCTCACTTTTAACGGGAATAAATCACCATCTGGAGCAGGTTAACTTCAGAGGCTTAGATCACAACCTGTCAACACCCCAACCACATGATTTTTCACATGTGGATACAGTCTTTTTCTTCTTCTAGACTAATTATACAGTATTTTGTGTTGTACCTCTTCCTTTGTCCACTAGGCATGGCTTCAGATGAAGATACATGGTGGTCATATATATACAACAGAATACATTTTTCATTTACTTGTGTTAACTGGTTCTGATGAAATGTATCGCAAGAACCTAACGTAAGTGTGAATGAGGGCACTGCTTAGGAGCCTAGGCCATGGTCCAATGATGTCCTGTTCGGACTGCTATTGCTACTTAACTGCTATTTAACCATTCACAAGTCCTGCCTTGTGAGAGTGAAAGTGAGAAAATGTGGCGAAAAATTTGGTCATCAATCCAAAACACATGAGACACGTCCACTGATGGCCAAATTGGAGCTTTGGCGATCAAAGACAACCTGCGGCAAAATTTTTTTGGTGTTAGAAATTTAGGACCAAATCTTCAACGTGACTGCCACTACAACCCACATCTAAGAAGTTAAGAGGAAAAAACAGTGTGACATTCAATAAGCTTACACGATTGCTGTTGTTGCACAGTCTAAAGGCACCTTTACTCCCACCCTCACCCAGTAGAAAGGAAGGTGTGCATGCATCATGTCTGGCATCAGATTAACGCTTCATAGTGTCTTGTTGTCTACAGACTGTAGTCATCACAGCAGACAGGAGGATGTCCAGTTCAAGACAGCTTTATCTAGTGTTAAATCTGGCTCCAATGGGAACCTTTCTCTGATGGTATGGTTAATCATAAATAAGTATTTTTATGTCTTTATTAGGTAGTCAAGAGTAAATGAATGAGTAAATAATAATTATATCAATTTTAATTTGAATTTTCTCTTGTTTGGCCAGCAAGAAGGGCTACTTCCTATTATGATACTCTCATAGGAATGATCTTGATGGACAAATAATTCCATATGTGATTTATTTACAATATTTATTCATACTTCCCCTCTTGAAACCATTATCCATGCAAGGAGCAACAAGCAATGAAAAGCCCAATGCTGGATTTTTCAAGCCAAAACAAATATTGATATTTGAGAGTTTGAAAAGTCTGATAAATGGATTTTTTGCTAAAACTGTGCGTCACCAATGACAAAATCATCTTAATGTGTCACTTTATTTTTCATTTACCAGTACTGTATTGTTTCTGTCTCTATGATGCTTTTGTATTTAGACACGGAAGCTTCAATGAGAGCAATGGTCTCCATTTCAGGAAGGTACTGATCATACACACATTCACCCCTGGAAGCTGCCCAGTACAGCAGTCTGATCTGCTGGTCAATGAGCAGCTCCATTGGAGCAGTTGGGGGCTCAGGGCCTTGCCCATGACCACCTCAGTGGTGGACATGAGGGAGGGGCAAGTGCTGCTTGCTCACTTTCTCCACTCAGATTCATCCTGGAGATCCAGGAATCATGTGTCCAACATCTTTTGTAACTTTCTGACAAGTGTGCACACCTCATGCAGCGATTGGCCAGGTTTGAGGAGGTAAGAATGTAGGCGGAGTTTGAACTACTCTCTAAAGCTCTTGTTTCATTCTATACACAACTACTTATGTACCTTTTCCAATGTACAAATGAGGGCAACACCATGAATGCCTTATAGGAAAGACTGTTCAAAAGTGTGCACCTTTATCCCAAAATTTGAACCATTGCTGTGTCTCTCTGCTGTCTCTATAACAGGCTATTGAGGTGAAAGCCTGCTGTGTGGCTGTTCAGAACAGCTATAACAGAATTTTCTCAGCTGTTTTCTCTAATTAGATTTCACTAATCTTAGTCTGACTCTACTAAATCTGATCCTTTTAGTTTTATACAGTCAGATAAAGAACCTACACATTCCGCAGCACACACATTGGACCTTGTTCTTTCTTTTGGTATCTGTCTGGATTCTGTTGCAGCGATAGCTAACTATGTGGCTGCACCACTAACTGTGAAAAAAATCATAGTGCACAAAAGGACCAAAGATGTTGTCAAACACCAGTCAGAAGTACAGAAACAAGACTTTACTGATCTGTTGAACATACTCAGCTACTTGAATGCTGAGATGCTAATCAATGGCCTTCTACCACCAGTCAGAGAAGGAGTTGAGAGATTCAGCAGATTGTTGGCACTGAACACATAGCTTTCAACTACATGTGCCCTTGATTCAGTGCACCTTATTGACAATTTCATCTTTTTTTGTGTCTGCAGACACCTTTTTAAGGCAGATGGAGCCTTAACAAGTCAGGTGTAAAATTATTCACCTCTACCCTATTTTACTCGCTGCGTCACCTTTCTGTTCCCTCTGCCAAGAATGAGACGAATCAAAACAAGAAGATATACCACATACCAGAAACCTTGAAAGAAGCCACCTAGGCCCCTCCTGACAAGAGCTTACAACATGAGTGGTATCAGAGCTAAGAGGCAGATTCTCCATTCCACATACCAACCACCACCTGTAAGGATTCCCCCTAGTCTCTCCTCCTGGAGTTTACTGACCTTATCTCTTATCTCTTCCCCCTTGTTTAACCTTCCTCTACAAGCAGATGTCTTATGGAAATATTGCTTCTTTTGAATGAGTTGCTCTTCAGCTGAATTCAGTGGCGTAGGCAGAAACTATATTTTGGGGGCCAATTCTAAAGTTGAGTGGGCCATCTTTTCCCAGAAACATAGACCTATGAAAACTGAAGTAGAAAAAAGGAAAAACATAGAACAACTGAAAAAACAGTGACAACATTCTGCAATACAAAGGTAATAACAGCAAAAACCTCCCTACAAGACATCGTCAACCCTGAGAGCCTCAGTCTATAAAGGAATCACAGTGCACAGAATAGACAAAAACCTGTTTTTTAGAACTGTCAGAGCATGGGCTCTACAGCAAACAGTACTGCTAATTAACCATTTTATTGCACAAAGTTGCAACTCAACTTTAACACTGAAAGCAGAGATAGTGTAAAAATACTGCATGACATAGTATACATTGGACAGAAACCGAACATGTAACATATCCCTTGTGTATTCATTATAGCCTACAGCCACTGTTGCTCAGTACCATGTTGAGCGCACAAATAACACAGCAAATGTAACAGCAGCTGTTTACATGAATCAGCAGCAAAAGGAAATCATAGAAACATCCAGCCCAGCACTGTTTGAATTATGAAAGAACAACACACTTTCTATTCAGGCACACACTTTCTATTAAATCAACAAGTAACTTGTGTTTGAAAAAATAAGCAACTCATAAACTAAACTATGAATCCTATTAACAGTAAACAGCTAATACACACCGTACCATTACTTAATGTGAAGGCTTTAGTGAAAACAGGCCTACCTTTGTTGTTTTCATGGCCTACAAAACAAGGCACAAATGCAAACATTGAATTCAGAGATTATCTCATCATGGTCCAAAGAGTCACAGAGTGCCTTTTCAGGTTGTTGAGATAGGTTGTTGTCATGGATGCTTTGAGGTCCATTTTAATCCGACCTGCAGTGGAGAACAGTGTCTCAACACTACAAGAAGTCATAGAATTCAATACTATAATTTCCCGTCTGACTAATCACCAAGCTCAGGGACATGAGGTTGAGCTCATCACTCTACTCCTGGGTCCTGGAGACCACAAGTGGTGAAGGTTGGAACCTGCACCTTCAGCACCCAAACCCTCAACACCGGTGCCCCCCAAGGTTGCATCCTGAATCCTCTGCTCTACTCCCTTTACACCTGTGATTGCATTGCCACACACAGCTCCAACATCATTGTGAAATTCGTGGATGACATGGTGGTGGTAGGCCTGATCTCTAACAACAACGAGACAGCCTATCTGGATGAGGTGGAGGTGCTGTCATCATGGCGTAAGGACAACAACTTGGACCTGAATGTCTCCAAGCTCAAGGAGACGGTGGACATCTATACATCTAGGCTTGGCATTTATAATTTAGAACTGTGAAATGCAAGGCACTCCTTACCTGACATCATTGCCAAAAAAAAAAAAAAATGTGCGTGTCTTATTTGCCCCTATTGACAGGCTGACAACCCCCCCTGTGTCAGTAGCCCCTGAAGTCTATTATTATTATTATTATTATTATTATTATTATTATTATTATTATTATTAGTAGTAGTAGTAGTAGTAGTAGTGGTAGTGGTAGTAGTAGTAGTAGTAGTAGTAGTTGTTGCTGTATTAAATAAATAACAGGAACTGTATCTATTATACTGCTGACTGTATACCTAATGACCATTGCCCTGTTTGATTGATCAGTTGTGGCAGCTCTTCACCATTTTTTCTCTAATTATTATAATAACTTACAATAGACTTTAAACTGAAAGTGCAGAGTGTTATAGATAGAGAAGATGCTACACAGACATTATGTATTTACAGGAATAATTGACATTCATATTATAAGGCAGCAGAATACATCATGATAGAATAAAGAAATAAAAAGCAAAGCAATCAAAAAGCAAGAAAATATGGGCAGGACAGTGTCTGAAATCATATTTGAATGATGTGGCGTAGTAGCGTAATGAATGATGACAAATTCTGAGGATAATGTTGATAGTAATGGAAGTGTACTGAGAGAGGATATATTTTGAGAATATAGCATATTTACTCACGAAGGACAGACGACTTGCTTGCCTTTCTTTCCCTTCTTTGTGGATTTTCCTTCCTTGGCTGTGGTCAAATGCCAACAACTCAGCAGCAACAGCAGCACAATCACTGGCCTCAATCCAGCAGCCATGGTGCCTAAAACAGAGTGAAATGCTAGCCTTATCACATGTTACTTGTAACAGAAAGTTTAACCCTTAAAAAGGGTTAACCACTTAAAGAGGTCATATTATGCTCCTTTCCCAGTTTAATATTTTAATTGGCATGGTCTATGTACAAACATTTGCATGTTTTTATGGTTAAAAAAGCATGTAGTTACATCTGTACAGGTCATGGATGCAGCCCCTCTGTCACTCAGCCTGAAACAAGCTGTTTTGTGTCTGCTCAATGCCCCTGTCTTCCGATTGGCTGACTGATTTCTGTGTGACGCACGCCTTGGCCAACCACAGGTAACAGATTGTAGCACACAGAGAGCAGAGGAGAGGAGAGAAACTAGTGGGACCATAAATGACAGCAAAACGCAGTAGAGACTCTCACACTGAGCTAAAATGAAACAAATGCACATAAATTAGGTAAATTACATAAATAAACATATTTTGTTTCTTTCCAAGACAATGGTAGGGAAGACACTGTGAATATAGTTGTGACATCACAAAGTTACGGAAGTCCAAACAGCTTGTTTAAAGGAACATTTTCTGAATGGTGTGGACTTCTCCATGGACTGAACATTTTGGGGCACAGTACTGCAAGTGACCACTGGGAAAAATTGGCTGCAACCCTATCCAGCTGTTATTATACATCCATGGTGTGAAGTCAAACTCTTGGCTCTCGGCAGGGATTTCCCGTTTCCAGCTGTGATGTCACTGAGGGTATAAACACCAGAGTTGCTTTTTGAACAGCACTTTCCAGCTGCTCGACATCTAATGTAAGGAAGTAACTCCCATATGTACAACTGTAACTAGGCCACACAATCTCAACCTGGCTGGACAAGTAGAGATTTTCTACTGGACTGAAACACATCCTACTTGCTTCCTTAAGTGACACAAGAGGCTTAAGTTTGGGCAGAGATAGGCTATTAAAGTGTGTTATTTTCAATTTTATTGCTGTTGTTTTGTTGTGAACTTAATGGAATGAGAGTCCGCTTGCTGCTGAGGATACTGTGAAGTGTTGGTGTTGTTTCACGCTAAACTGATTTGTGTTTGTCCAACTGCTTGGACTGCTTTGTGTTAGCTCACCATCGTGTGTGAGACTGTGGGTTGCATTTTATTTGTTGAAATCAGACTGCGCCCGGTGAATAAGGATGTTCACTCTCTGTGAAAATAAAAGCAAGCGCCACTTCTCTTCATGATCGCCGAGATCTTTCATTCTTTAGTACTTCCACCTCCTTTCTCCTACTAACCATGCACATACATGCTCCTACATGCACACACACACTCGTGGTGAGCAGATAAATCAATAACTGAGCTCAGCATATAGACACGTGAGACAAGTGTTAAACCAGCAGGTGCCATTAGCCATTGTCTTTGTTATATTCTCGCGGTCAGTTCCTCTGACCCGAACTTTCACATGACATACCCCCCCCCATGTGGGTCACATCCGCCATCTTGCTCCTCCTCTTCATCTCTTACACACACACACACACACACACACATCTGGATGTGCCATATGCTTGCTTGTTGTTCATTGTTGCTTGCTGTTTGTAGTTACTTGTGCTTATACTTGTTTGTTTGATAGTTTGTATTTGGATGTTTTTTGACCTGAAATGATATTGATTGTTAATTGATATCACTAATGTTAATAAACTCTGTTATACCTTAAAGAAAAGTTGTTTTGATATAATTTACATACATATTGTGGTAAAGGCAGGTTGTGAGGGTCAGTGCTTTGACTCAACCCTTCATTGTTAACCTTATAAATAAAAATGTCTCTCAGATGTTGACATTTTTAAAGTGAACACCCCTTTTTGTTTTCACTGTTTTGGTTAATAACATTATTAATTTACATTAATTTTTGTATTGATTTTTAATAAAGACATTAATATTTCTAATAACCAAAACTGCTCTTACTAAGTCCCAACACAGTACTATGTAATACTTTCATACTCTCTGGAGACCAAAAGAGTTTTAATATTAAATAAGTAAACAGATATGATGAACATTACCATGAAATCATTACATACCTCAATAAATGTTTAAACCTCAGATCATTATTGTATTGTAGTCATCTCTACATTATTCCAGCAGTTATTTATCTCAAAATGTCATTTGTGTCAAATGTTTTTATTTCACAAGTCAACAACATTTTTTTCCTGTGTTTCCATGCCATTTTTCATTTTGTAATTCTACTTTTAAGGATGAAATCGTTGTCAATCAAGACAAACTGGGCAGATCTCTGACAGTTCTGTGATTACTGTCTGCTCAGCCACACACACAGGCTCTGCCCTGTTTGTTTTGACAGATTGACAGATATTATCTGTCTGTATTCATAAGATTATTTAATTTCATAATGTCTTTCATTTATCATTTAACTCTTTGGATCTTCATATTAGTCAAGCGGTAGTCTTGATGACTACTTATACTTCTACTTGAGCACAGTGTTTGGCTGTTCTACCCACCTCTGAAGAGGATATATGAACAGTTATGGCATGTGTACAATTCTTCCACCGTTGGCTTCTCTTATCATACGCATGATTTAAATAGCACTGGAGAGCTTATGTAACTTCATAATTACACCAATCCAGTCAGTGAGAACTAACTGACAGGCTTAACAATTGGATGCTTTTAGTTGAACTAGTGTTACTGGCTGACAAAGTCCAATATAGCATTATACCAATAGTCATCAAGCAGTGTTCTTAAACCTTTATAGCCATGCTTGCAGCACAGATCGAGGGATGGTCATACTTGGTCCCTTGGTTCGAAACTTTGGTTCAGAGTGAAAAATCTCAACAACTTTTGGATGAATTGCTGTTAAATGTTGTATGGATGTTCATATTACCAATATTAATTTCAATATGTATAATACTTCATTATTTATGAGAGGCAGGGGATGGTGGTGAAAAACGGGGGAGGCATGTCAAATAATTTTTTGAACACTGGGGAGGGACTTAAATGGTAAATGGACTGTACTTGTATAGCGCTTTTCTAGTCTTCCGGCCACTCAAAGCGCTTTTTACACTACAAATCACACTCACCCATTCACACACATTCATACGCTGAATGGGTACGGGGGCTACCATGCAAGGTCCCAACCTGCCCATCAGAGGAAGCTAACCATTCCCACACATTCATACACTGATGGCACAGCCATCAGGAGCAATTTGGGGTTAAGTGTCTTGCCCAAGGACACATCGGCATGTGGACTGGAGGAGCCGGGAATCGAACCGCCGATCATCCAATTAGTGGACGACCCGCTCTACCTCCTGAGCCACAGCCACTTATGTTTGTTTTAATTTGTAAGGAGGATTTGCATTTTGCTTAAGAATTTAGCTGTGTGTTTTAGTGATAACTCTCACTCTCTCCGTGATGTTTGCTCATTACATTGGCTAGATTAAGTTAGCGTCTTATTTTTGTTTCAGAGCTGGAACTGTCACAGGTAACTTTTGCAGTGCTATAGGAGAGGACACAGTGAATTGGGCTGGTAGTTTGCTTTTCTCTCTAACGAGGGAAGGGGGGTTCAGAAGGCTAAGGTTTAATAGTCACGGTTCGCTATTAAAAGTTATGGTTGGAGGAGGTCAGCCTTTGCTTTTTATTTTCTCCAATAATACCTACCTTTGATGTGAATATAGTAAAATATGGTTATTTACGGTGGAGAGAGGGCCATACATTTTCCTCCAATCACTCAGGGAGGTTCAAGGAAAAATATCTGTAGCTCCAAGGAGGGTCAAGATAAAGAACAAGAACAAAGTCACATCCCAGCCACCCCCCTCCCTCTGATAGATAATGAACAGTCCCTTACGAGCAAATACTTGAAAAAAATTCCCAATTCCCATCAAACACTTTGTGTTTAATGGTATTTGCATAAAATTTTCATAAAATAACATTTTCATGAGTATTGGACATTGCATGTAGGAGTTAATTATCACTTCCTCTGTCCACTGTGGCACTAGAGAACATCCACTAATTATACATCTTTTTGCAGTATATGATGTATACACCACACCATGTAAATTTAATGTAAATCTAATGATGTTTGTCACATAAGGCTGACTTCATGTTGTCAGTAGGTAGTGCTATGACTATGACTTAATACTGACATGTAGCTGTGTTCACGTCTGGACTCTTATCAAGCATGAGAAATTTAGGAGCAGATTGGACAGTGTAAAGTGGCATTACAACAACTTCATGTTTCATGTTTTGGGTAAAATTGACTGGCATGCCATTTCACAGATATTTTTTTCAAAAACACAAATGCTTCACAATTAAGCATTGCAAAGATCTTTAGATGTCACCTACAAATTTGAAGTCACTCGGGTTAATTCTCTAGGAGGGGTTTGTAAATGGCTTTGATTTTCGGAAAAAAATGCACAGTAAATTCAAAATGGCTGACTTCCTGTTGGACTTAGGGTATGGCTCTAAGAAGCTAGAGATGTTGCATCTGCCTACCAAATTTTGTACATCTATGTGAAATTTAGAGGTGGGGGCTTTGAAATTTTCTAGGGGGTGAACTTGAGCCATTTTTCCACACCCAAGAGCAAGCCTCATGTCAGATATCTAGTTTCGCCACTTCTGATGCATGTGCAAAGCTTTGTGAGTTTTCAAGCATACCTAGCGCCTCAAAAATGCTAAAAGTGCCACGCCTAAGCCCAATTATGATATCAAATTGAAATACTTCCTAGTTTGAACTGTGTTCATAAAATAAAAATTGACGCATAAAATCCAAAATGGCAGACGTCCTGTTTGGAGAAAACTTTTCAAAAATATGTATCATGTCCAGAATGATGAGAGCAATGATCCCACTGAATTTCATGAACATCCAAGTAACTTTATCCCAACATAGACAGACCTGATGGAAGAGGAGGAGGGTGCTTTTTTATGTGAAAGACAACATCAAATGTGAATGTGTGGTTTACAATGTGGGTAACACGTTAGAATATGTTGGAATAAAAATAATGTTATGTTACAAATGTCTTTTTACATCATAGGTGTCTATAGGCCCCCTTCTGCAGATGACATTTCTATGATCAACTCACCGAAGTCTTGAAAGAGTGCAATCTCAACAAAGAATTATTACTTATGGGTGATTTTAATGTGAACTGAGAGGATAAATCTAAGAGGAAAAAACTAAAAATGATAACAGAGAAATTCCAACTAGAACAACTAGTAAAAGCCCCAACTAGGACTAGGAAAATGCTCCAGTACACAAACTGATCTGATATTTACTAACAAACCAGAAAGAGTAACTAAAAGTTATAATTTAATCACTGGTTTATCAGATCATAACCTAACCCTATGTGTGAGAAAACTGACTAAAAATAGAATAAGGACCACAGCAACTAAGACAATGATCCTTCAATGCATATCCAAAGCTAAGCAAGGAGAATTTGTCAGTGAAATTAACAGCTTGAACTGGGATGATATACTGTCCTCTGATGATCAGGACTATGGCTGTGATACTATTACTCACAGAATCAACTCTGTGAGGAAAGATTTAATGTGAGGATACTGATAAAATCAAAAAATAAAAACAATTTACCGTGATTTAATGAAAACTTGTGGAAACTAATGAAATCTAGAGATGCAAGCACTAAGGAAGGCAATTAAAACTAGAAGAGACACTGACATGCTGATTTATAAAGGTTTAAAAAACACAGCTATCCAAGACCTAAGAGAAGCTAAATCTCGTTTTTATCTCAGTATATTGACTGAGGCAAAAGGAAACAGTAAATTGATCTGGAAAAACATTGATAAGCTCACAAGGAGGAACCCAAAATGTAAAAAAGTACAGGGAAAGTTAATTGAAGATCATCTTACTGTTGCTTCTGTCTTTAATAATTTTTTCTTGAGTCTGTATATGAGTTAGGAAAAAAAATTACAAAAAGGAAACTGTATATTGTTCCTATACATGTTACAGGCCAGGTTTTTGAGCTGGTAGAGGCTAATGAGTTACAAGTAAACAAAATCATCAGCTCCTTAAAAAGCTCCAAAAGTAGAGATGCTTTTCAATTTGACACCATGTTTGTTAAATCACACAACGATATTTTAACTCCCCCCATTGCTCATTTAATTAACTTGTCTTTTCAACACAGCTTCTTTCCTGATGACTGGAAATGTGCCATTGTCACACCTATTTTTAAATCTGGAGACCACCTTCAAGCCATTAACTACAGACCAATAAGTATACTGCTGGTACTCTCAAAGGTTGCTGAGAAAGTTGTCATTGAACAACTGATAGCATTTCCTAATACAAGCAATTTTGGTCTACATTGTATGCAATTTGGCATAAGAGCAAATCATTCCACCGAGACTGCAACCTTGCACTTAATAGAGAAAATTGAATCAAGACTTAATAAATTAGGAGTAGTTGGTGCTGTATTTTTAGATCTGCATAAAGCATTCAACATAGTCAATCATAATGTTTTAATATCGAAACTCTCTAAATTTAACTTCTCATCTAGAGCACTGGCATGGATGTCTTCATATTTATCCAATAGGTTACAATGTGTTAAAGTTTGTGAAGCACTGTCCAATAACATGAAGTGCACAATGGGTGTTCCAAAAGGGTCAGTGTTAGGTCCCCTATTATTTAGCCCATATATTAATGATCTCTCTCAACAGTGTCATGATGTAGAACTGCAAATGTATGCAGATGACACTGTTGTGTACACACATGCAAAAACAACAGAATACAACTTAGCAAATTTTAGACATATTAGAAACTGCCTCTCTTAGGATGCAGCCAAGATATTTATGCATGCTATGATTCTTCCCCATATGTCTTATTGCATCACATGTTGGGGGCAGACTGGAGAAACAGCCATAAGACCTCTTGAGTCTTAATACACACAAACTCTAAAAACTGGACAAAAAGCCAATGCATTTCCATCACTGTAGGGTACTGGAGAAATACAATTTACTGAGCTTGAGAATTTTAGATTACTCTCAAATTTGTGCCTAGTTTATAAAATGTCAAATGGTTTGGCCCCTCAACTACGTGACTTTGTGTACACTCGCTCAGTAAGTTCTCTTATGCCTGGGACACACTGGATGCGTGAGCAGCGTGTGTGTGTGTGTGTCGCTGAACTGCTGCGTCTCTCACGCTTGCAGCGTCCACACTGGAAGCGTGTCTGCTGCGGCACTTCTGCCACCGGCAGCCCTATCTTTCTCCATCTTTCCTTTCTGCTGAGAACTGCGCGCGTCACGCAGAGAAAATAGGCGAGACCTCGAATCTCTAGATGAAGCGACACAGCAGCCTTGCGTGAGACGCGGGCAGCTTTCTCTGTGAAAGCAACAACTCAGTGGAATGCCCTAATTGATGATATGAAGTGCTGCAGTTCCATCAGTACGTTCAAAACCAAATTAAAAAATCTACTAAAAACTACTCAGCTCTGTAACCACTGACTCTAAATTTCTTCTCATGGTCTTCTCATGAATGCAAGTAATCTTGCTTTTAATTTGACAAGCTTACATTAGTCATTTCTAGTTGATATTGTGAGTGTATGTGATATGCTAATGTGTGTAGCTTTGTATTTTGTATTATGTCCCCTGTGTGTCTTTTGCTTTGTACTGTTTGTTATTGTGCTGTTATGTTTTAATTGTGACCTGCCTAAGGGACTGCAGATGAAAATTAAATAAACTATAAACCATAAACTAACTCTGGTACAGGGCATCAAATGTTAACATTTATGTTTAACACTGTACATGGTCCCAATAAATACATAAATAAATAAATAATTCTGCACTGTAATTCTGTTAATGTATTTTGGCGTGAATGTGCAACATTTTGCAAGAGTAAATTGGAAAGCCTACAAGTAAAAAACAAGAAAATTAGTTTAGCCAACTTTATAAAGTATAAATTACATCATACTTGGCATGAAATTTGAGTGGCATCCACTGCGCTAGTAAATTTACTTGTCGTAAAGCTTCTTTTTGTGTGTATTGTGTCAAATCTAGTTTGAATAATTTGTCAACATGAAAAAAATTCACATGAAAAAATTAAATGAAAATACAAATTTCACAATGTTCAAAAAAATTTAATTATTTATTTTACTTCATTTATATATATATATATATATATATATATATATATTTCTGTTGAGTTTTCAATTATCAGGTTTCCCATACAATGCCATAAAAACTAATGGACCAGAGTAATAAACTACACATTGATACTGAATGTTCAGCAGATATATAATGTTGCAGTGAAACCCTGATCCTCTGTATTCAATGTTGGCATTCCAAATATAAGTTGCAAATAGTACAGCCAATAAATATTTACATGGAGGTTATTTGGAAGCATTACCAAGAAGATGAAGATTGAGTTCCCCTATTCATCACCATCATCACTACCTATATCACACTTTGATTATGTTAATAAGAGTTTAACTGTAGATACTGTTGGTCAATACCACTATAAAACATCCAAGCAGGTTGACTATGGGGCCTATGGCATTCTGGGTAGGCATATTTCCCTCATGTGCAGTATTTGCCATTGGAAGACTGTTTCCAGATGAAGGAGGAAGTTACAAAGGATTTGAATGGCCTCAGTTTGGTAACAGTCAATAAAAGACAATTATTGTATAAAAAGTTTTATGCAGTTAAAATCAGATATATTAATATCAAACAAGTGCTATATTAATGTCTGTAAATGTGTGTGGTGATCTGCTGGCAGGATGTGGAGAGGGGCTGCGGTCCAGTGGGATATAGGGCAGCACTGCTCTCTTGTAGAGGATTTGGTGACGTGGAATAGCCCTCCCTCAGAGACTCCATCAGGGCTGATGCATATGCTGGGGGAGATACAGGGCCCTATTTTGCGCCCGGCGCAAAGTGGCGCCAAGCACAACGCAAGTGTCTTTGCTAGTTCAAGACCGATGCAGTTGTCATTTACCCTTCCAGCGCCCATGTTGTTCAAATAGCAAATACACTTGTGCCCGTCTGAGCGCCCATGGGCATGTTGGTCTTAAAGTGAGGTGTGGTCAGGCACATTGTTGCAATTTAGCAACTGACCAACAAAAACCTGGTCTGAAGTCAATGGTGCATTGTTTCACTGTTATTTGAAGGGTGCATTATCGAGACAGTAATATGCACCTACACTGTTACAGTTACTGTTACACACACACGGACCTGCAGCAGTGCACAGACATTCACACGAATAAAAGGATTATAATTTGAAAGATTATCATTGTGTACATTAACATATTTTAAAAAATACATGTCAATGGTTAATCATAATATTTACCAGAATTAATGATGAATGAAATTGTCTAATTATTTGACCAAATCATGGCAATACACGTAAATATTTAAGACGGACAACAACGGATCAGACACAGATCGACTTTCCTGCTACATCAATACATGAGGACATGAGGAACACATGAGGAAATAAATGAGGTGAAAACAATGATTAAACTAAAGAATGAAATAAATCTGGACAGCTCCTAGCTGCTGCCAGCAGCAGGATCAGCACCTTGGAGAGCTGGTTAAATCCTGACAACTGTGTTGATGATTCTTTACATGATTAAAATTAATGATTTAATTTTTTAACAATATTTAACAAATATTCTTCAACATTTTTGAGATCACAGTGATCAGGTTTCCATACTTTCAGCAATTAAAGCCCTGCTGATTTTACCTGTCACTCCATGACTGAACAAAACGATTTTAAAGAAACCAAAGCTGTAATAAAAAAAAAAAACCTTTTCAAAAAACAAACGAAAATAAATTTGCAACAAATTAATGAACATGATCTTAAACTGGTGGTCTGGGGCCACGGGAGGATCCAAGAGCAGCAGGGGCCAGTGTGCTCATTATGGATCCTGCGCTTTCACTTTGCGCACAAGCAGATGTGTTTTCTCTACAGAGAAGCGTTCCTTCTTACTACTTGGCAAATGCGCCATTATAATAGCAATCCGTCAAGGTGCAAGTGCACTTGGATTTTAAAGGGAATGGGAGATGACACTCTGATTGGTTTATTGCATGTTATGCCCAAAACACACCCATGATTAATTAGGAAACTATGGACAAGCCCTTTGAACCATGTGCCTGGCGCTGCAGCCATTTTTTCCGCTGTTAAACCAGCAAAAGTGGATTTGGACACACCCTAACTGCACTTGCACCATGCGCTTCAGAATGTGCGTTTAGATTGTTAAAATAGGACTCAAAATGTTAATATCACATTCAGTGATATAATATTTGATACATACACTGACTTAAATAATAAATCATGTTTAGAAATTGACTGAAATCGGTAACCATATGGATTTTTTTAATTATTATTTTCTAGTGTGGTCTTTCAATTTAAGAGCATAATTTATTGATTTCAGATTTTGTAATGCTTTCCCTCCAAGCCTTTGCGCTTAAATAGCCCTTGCTTGCACTTAGATTTGCCCTGCTTCTGCTCAAACTTCAAACTGCTTCAGCCCTTCTCCTCGCACTCAGGCTGCTTCTGTGCGCTCTTCAAATGTCTGCTCTCAGATTTCTGCTCTGCTCTCAGATTTTTTGTGCAACAACCCTGTCAAAATTCGTCAACCAATAGAATTCCAAGTGTAGTGATGACCAAAGAAATGATCCCTGCCCCACTCAGTAAGGAGTTTCAGACAGACATGTTTCTGTGCAGCAATGGCTGGTTCTACTAATAACACTCATGCCCACATGTTGCACAGACCTAAGAGATATATTTCAAAAGCAGACATTTACCAGTACAACTCATAACAAGTCATATCTAAAAGAAAGAATAAAGTTTAAAACCAATACATTAATACAAAAATACATACAACGTACGATAAAAAACTCATAGTCTCTTACTTGCTTTACTTTTATATATGTTCCATCCTGCTGCTCCACACTGCCCTGGGCTTTCCCACAACAAGCATGACAAATAATGTAAAAGGACATCAGCTGACTTTGGCAGACAATTAACTTGTTAGGGCACTGAATAAAAAGAAATCCTAATTAGTGTTCTGATGATGAAAAAAGTTGATGATACACATAGTCCACAATTTTTTCAAGTCTAATTTGATGTCAGGGAGAGATCCCTGCAATAGTTTTTGTGACAGTGTCTCATCAGATGACTCAATAATCCTTTCCTCCTCTGGGCTCCATCAGAGATCTCCACGTCCATGAAAATAGGAGGACTTATCATCGTCGTGTGTAGGACTGGGCAGTGGAGTTCCCCAAATTAATACAAAGGATTCCGGTGGGGCTGGGTCACCAAGAGTCTCCAAAAATGTGTATAAACTATAAATGTATGTGTAATGTGTATACACTAGATACCTCCATAGAATGTAACAAATCATGTGACTGTACATGCTCAAAAACTTACTGTGTTTTTTTCAAAAAAATGTCATCTAGTACCCATCAAAAAGTACCCACTGGATCAGTCTGTAGGATTAATAAAAGCAGTGTCATCAAGCTGGCAAGGAATCTAAGCTTGATAAGCTTCCTTATCTTGAATGATGATCCTTATCAGCTGGTTTGATCACAGTGTTTACAATTACTCATCAGTTCTTTAAGGGCAAGAATAAATGCCCAACAGTTTTCACCACATCATACACCTGGAGTCACTGGTATCAAATGAATTTTGAAATTCATTATTAGAAATAATGAATCACCAACGTGAAGTGAAGTGTGGGCTGTTTAACTAACAGGCCCACACTCTCGCTCCCTCACACACACACACACACACACACACACACACACACACACACTGCAACTGTGACAAAACAATTTCCTTAAACCAAGATTAAACATTGCAGCCTGAGTCATGCTTTCAGGGTGCGTTGACATCCACTTCACATGCCAATGCAAGTTTTCATAATAAAGTGCATATACAATATTAGTTTGTTTATGCTCACAGGTTTATGGGATGTTGCCTAAAGCATTGGTAAGAGAAAGAAAATGGGCGAGTAATAGTAGGGGAAGGCTGAGAGTAGATAAGGAGACATTTACTCCTCACTAGGACAAAGGAGTACTTCCTTGTCCTCTCTGTGTCTAATGAGAAATCAGAATCTCAGAACATTAGCATGCTACATGCAGAACTTCTGCAAACTGTATTGAATTGGTATTAATCCCAAAATAATAAAATGTTAGCAGATCAGGCTATTCAAGCTTGTACTTGTACTTCTAAGTCTTGGCTATCAGTGATAATAATGACAGCATTTATTCTGTAACATCCTCATATTACATGAATTATTTACATAGACACATATGCACTTTGGTGGGCCGACTACAAACTGCCAGTCAGCATGCTTACCTACCAAGAAATTACTAAGTACTAAATTACTAAGTATTTGTAGGCTATCTATAGTATTTGAAGGCTATTGAATGTATTCAGCCTCTCTGGCTGATAAAGGTTGCCATCGACCACACATCTATTCTGTGTAAAACTTCAAAGTACAATATCAGAATAATTAAAAATTAAAATCAATCAATCAATTAAACAGAGTATGAGGAGTTTCTACAAAACAATATGTTGTTGATTTAACATTGGCTCTGTAAATGGGAAAAAAACACACAATGCTATTCCAGCCAGTCAGCAACAGTTCATGCTCATAGACAGGACAGGGGGAAGTCATCAGAGCAGCTGTCTATGTGAGGACATGAAAATAGCCCTATAAATACAAATACTGTGGATCACATGGAGCTGACATGCAAACTATTTTGGTTCAGTAAATTTCTGCTGTCAGTCAGCCTGACCAAGGCAGTTACTCTAGCCTCTGTCCTCTCAGTTCTCCAGGAGCTGCAGCTGACAGACGGCTGCTTCTGTGGACAGAGACGCTGAATGCAGGTCGAGTGAGAAGTGGGGAGGCAGCAGAGAGGCAGAGAGTGTGGATGGACTGTTGTGCTCACATGAGAAGAATTTTTTTCCCACTTGCGATAAAGTGTGAGAAGAACAGAAGTGACTCTACAGCTGATGCATCACTTTGGATTTGACCATGTGTCTCTTTTGGTCATTGCCTTCGCAATGTGCGTTCATGAATTGGGGGGGTGGAACTTCTGAAGAACAAGAAGGGAGGGGTGTATTTGTTTGGGTATCTGTTCAAATATCAACAACCTTTCTCCAGAATGACTGACTCTACCTTTAAGACATGAACATTATTTATAAGCTAAATTAACCACAGCTTGTCCAGCTGATTTGTTTGTGACTGTCAGGCATTATTTTATTATAAAAATCCTTATAGTAGCAGCCTAAGCAGCACAGAGACACACAGCTAGGTGAGCTGCAACTAGCTGCTGTAAGGTTTGAAAAGTTACAGAGCAGCACATTACCTACAGGCTTCTATACATTTTTTATTGTAACATTTTTTGAGACAGTCTGAATAACATGATATGTTATTTTTAAAATATTAATTTTGGTCTCAGATTTACAGTTACATAGTCTATCAATACAATAAAATGTAAAACTCAGAGAAAAAGTCATGACACAAGTCCAAGTTTCAGGCAAGTCAGCAAATGCATATTCAATAAAGTTAAGATTTTGCAGTCAGGCTCTTTGTGTGTATGTGTGTGCACAAGTGCCTTAGAAAGAGAAAAGAGTGATAGAGAGCAAGTACACATATGCAATTATTTTGGCTGTCTGACAAAAAATGTCCCTGCCAAAGTTAAAACCAAACCTACGCCCTTGCTTGTAAGGTTATGGTTGCTTAAGTTGAAACTTAAGCGGCCTGTATTGTGAAGCAATCGCCAGTTGAAGATTCTGTGCAGGCTTGGCTCATCTCGAGTGAGACTGTTGCCTTTTATGTGCATAGAGTTGTGAATCAAAGTTCAAGGTTCAAGAGGTTTTATTGTCACGTACACAGTAGCACAGCAGATGGCAACATTGAAGGCAGTGAAATTTGGCTTCTTCTTTGTGCTCTAGTTCCAATTAGAGTATATAATAAAATGAGAGAGAAGAGAAAGATAAGAGAGAGATGAATTAAAATATATACATTATATATATATATACACACATACATATACAGCCCTAAAGTGACCAAACTATTGGTCTGTGCCTGAAATCTCTCCCTCGTTCACTCATTCACTACTCTATATATACACTCAATAGCCTAGATGACTCAATAGTGTGCAGTAAATTTAGGTTTTAGAGCTGTACATGTCATCATCATTTTGTGTCATGGCTGCCAGCTGTCTAGCTGCACAAAGGTAATTTTTGTATTCATAAAATGCATTACAGGATTATTTGCAAAAATAGTGTCCATGGACACTACACTACAATTTTTTGTACCATTGTTGAATTTTTGAGGGTGCTATATGATTGATAAATTGACACAGCCTAAAGCACAACAGTAAAAATGTATCTGCCAACAGTTTAATAACCATTTTATAAACTATGAACTCCTAAAACTACAATGAACTGATTAATACATACCATTTAAAAACATAAAGATGTATTCATCCTTGTTTATTGATGTATTTATTTCTGTCTGTAAATTTTGGACATTTTAACATCAGAAGCATTACTGCAAAGAGCAATCAGCTAACTCATCTTGTGTCTGACTCAAATCTGGACTCTCTCTGGCTGACTGAAACATGGTTGAAACAAACAACTCCTGTGAGTGTGTTCATGGTGCCCAGATACCAATGTTTCAGAAGAGACAGACATGATGGAAGAGGAGGAGGGTTGCTTTTTTAGGTGAGAGACAACATCAAATGTGAACATGTGGTTTACAATACGGGTAACACGTTAGAATATGTTGGGATAAAAATAATGTTATCCCAACAAATGTCTTTCAACATCATAGGTGTCTATAGGCCCCCTCCTGCAGATGACACTTTCTATGATCAACTCACAGAAGTCTTGAAAGAGTGCAATCTCAACAAAGAATTATTACTTATGGGTGATTTTAATGTGAACTGGGAGGATAAAAATGAAACTAAAAATTATAACAGAGAAATTCCAACTAGAACAACTAGTAAAAGGCAAGGACTGCAAAATGCTCCAGTACACAATTTAATCTGATATTTACTAACAAACCAGAAAGAATAACTAAAAGGTGTAATTTAATCACTGGCTTATCAGATCATAACCTAACCTTATGTGCGAGAAAACTGACTAAAAATAGATTTAGGACCACAGCAACTAAGACAATGATCCTTCAATGCATACCCAGAGCTAAGCAAGAAGAATTTGTCAGTGAAATTAATAGCTTGAACTGGGATGATGTACTGTCCTCTGATGATCTGGACTATGGCTATCATACTTTTACTCACAGAATCAACTCTGTGAGGGAAAGATTTAATGTGAGGATACTGATAAAATCAAAAAATAAAAACAATTTACCGTGATTTAATGAAAACTTGTGGAAACTAATGAAATCTAGAGATGCTGCACTAAGGAAGACAAATGAAACTAGAAGAGACACTGACATGCTGATTTATAAAGGTTCCAAGAGCTAAGAGAGGCTAAATCTAATTTTTATCTCAATATTTTGACTGAGGCAAAAAGCAACAGTAAATTGATCTGGAAAAAACATTGATAATCTCACAAGGAGGGACCCAAAATTCTTAGGAGATTTTAAATTCAAAGTACGGGGAAAGTTAATTGAAGATCATCTTACTGTTGCTTCTGTCTTTAATATTTTTTTTCTTGAGTCTGTATATGAATAAGGGAAAAAAAATATGAAAAGGAAACTGGATATTGTTCTTATAGATGCTACAGGCCAGGTTTTCAAGCTGGTAGACACTGAGTTACAAGTAAAAAAAATCATCGGCTCCAAAAGTAGAGATGCTTTCCAATTTGACACCATGTTTGTTAAATCACACAAAGATATTTTAACTCCCCCTATTGCTCATTTAATTAACTTGTCTTTTAAACACAGCTCCTTTCCTGATGACTGGAAATGTGCCATTCTCATGCCTATTTTTAAATCTGGAGACCGCCTTGAAGCCAGTAACTACAGACAATAAATATACTGCCAGTACTCTCAAAGGTTGCTGAGAAAGTTGTCATTAAACAACTGACATTTCTTAATACAAGCAATTTTGGTCTACATTGTATGCAATTTGGCTTCGGAGCAAATCATTCCACCGAAACTGCTACCTTGCACTTAATAGAGCAAATTAAATCAAGACTTGATAAAGGAGGAGTAGTTGGTGCTGTATTTTTGGATCTGCGTAAAGCATTCGACACAGTCAATCATGATGTTTTAATATCAAAACTCTTTTAATTTAACTTCTCATCTAGAGCACTGGCATGGATGTCTTCATATTTATCTAATAGGATACAATGTGTTAAAGTTGGTGACACATTGTCCAGTAACAAGAAGTGCACAATGGGTGTTCCACGAGGGTCAGTGTTAAGTCCCCTATTATTTAGCCTATATATTATGATCTCCCTCAACAGTGTCATGATGTAGAACTACAAGTGTATGCAGATGATACCGTTGTGTACACACATGCAAAAACAGCTGAGTTAGCTGCTGGTAAGCTAACAATTGCATTGGAAAGATCATGTCTGAGTCTAAATGTAAACAAGACAAAAGGTATGTTTTTCTCTAAAACCATGGTACAAGCTCCTAACACTGATTTTTTCATCAAAGGTGAAAAGATTGACATAGTTACTGATTCTAAATATCTTGGTGTGACACTGGATCCAAATTTGAACTTTAAGAAACATGTTAAAAAAACGGTTAAAACCATAAAGTACAACTTAGCAAATTTTAGACATTTTAGTCTCTGTTTGGACACAGCCAAGATATTTATGCATGCTATGATTCTTTCCCTTATGTCTTATTGCATTACATGTTGGGGGCAGCCTGGAGAAACAGCCATAAAACCTCTTGAGTCCTTACACAAACAAACTCTAAAAACACTGGACAAAAAGCCAATGCATTTCCATCACTGTAGGGTACTGGAGAAATACAATTTACTGAGCTTTGAGAATTTTAGATTATTCTCAAATTTGTGCCTAGTTTATAAAATTTTAATGGTTTGGCCCCTCCTCCACTATGTGACTTTGTGTACACTCGCTCAGTAAGTTCTATTAGATCCTCCAGAATATCCTCTATACAAGATTGTACCATACCATTTTGTCGCACTGCATTTGGGCAGTCAGCTTTCTCTGTGAAAGCAACAACTCAGTGGAATGCCCTACCTGATTATATGAAGAATTGCAGTTCAATCAATACATTCAAGGCCAAATTAAAAATCTAATAAAGACCAATAAGCTTTGTGACCACTGAGTCTAAACTTCATCTATGGTCTTCTCATTAGCATGGATAGTCTTGCTTTTAATTTGACAAGTTTACATTATTAATTTCTAATTGACATTGTGGGTGTATGTGATGTGCTGTTTTGCGTAGCTTTGTATTTTGTATTTTGTATGGTGTGTTCTGTGTGTTTTTTGCTTTTTACTGCTTGTTGTTGTGCTGTTGTATGTTTTGATTGTGGGGGACTGCAGATGTAAATTAGCTTTGAGTTAACTTTTATGTTAAAAAGTGTACACTGTCCCAGGAGTGTATGAGAAGAAAACATTGGACCAAAAGAGCTGAAACTTGCAGAGGGGAAGTCAAGAGGAAGGTCTTGTGCAAAAGAATTGATATTTTTTTCCCCTGAACACTGAGTCAGTGCTCAGCCTGCCTGGCCAAAGACTGTGAGTGGGGCTTCTGCCCTCTGTGCACCCGGCAGAGAAACAAGCTCAATCAGGGCGCAAAATGTCACGGGGGTGCAGAAAGATAAACATGAAACACCACTTCATTGATGTCAAACAGTAACTTAACATTACACATCTTGCTTTAGTTCATTTAACCTACCTAGGTGTTTAAGTTAAATATCAGCCGAAATGAAAAGTCTCTCCTCAGGAGTCATGCAATCTGCACCTGCCAAATGAATAAAATGTAATCGCAGATTAATCTAATTGCTAATTAGCCAGCATGTTAAGCAACTTGAATCCCCACATTCACATTATTTTATATAGAGCTCTGTATATACTTCTTTTGTTTCTGCTGGCCAGCATTTCATTTCCCACTTAAAGACAATTAAAAAGACAGACAATTAATTAAAAGGGTTTTTTTTTTTGGAGTTCTAGTAAAGAAAAGCTCATTGCTTTTTGGCTGAAGACCATTTCAGTTCTGCTCTTTCATGTACTGCTATTATAAAAATAATAAGTCAATTCATTTTGACAGGTTGTATTTCCTCCTTTTAATTTTATTTTTTATATACTGTATATATACAAGGGAGATATTGATTTAGTTCTGAAACTGTTTTGTCTTTTACCAATAACTATCCCAGTTAAGAATATATTCCTTTTAATTTTTTTTCTTTAATCAATCATTTCTAGAAATCCAACTTCATCTGCACCCTCCTCATTTGACACTCTCGTAAATGCATTTAATAATAGGTTAGATACAACCTTTGATGCTGTTGCTCCAGTAAAAATGAGTAAAACTATTAAAAACAGGAGCATGCCATGGAATAATCATGAGACCATTAAATTAAAGAGGAACTGTTGGACTGCAGAGCGAAAATTGTGCAAAACTAAATTATATGCATATAAAGAGATTGTCTCTGAAAAAAATCTAAAAATCTGCAGCTGGAAGTGTTGATATCTTTAAACGTAAACTTAAATCCTTTTTGGCTTGGCCCTTATTTATGTTATTTAAGTTGTTATATTCATGTTTTTATATGTTTTATTCCCTCTAATTAATTTAATTTGTCATGAACTGTTTTATCTTGTTCTTATTCTATTTTATTTTAATCTATTTCATTGGTTTTATTCTATTTTACGTTTGTTCTGTCATTTTATCAGCTCATCAGTCATCTGTAAAGCACTTTGAGTTGCATTAACCTGTACTAAAGGTGCTTGAACACTTGAAGTGTTATGAGGAAAGGTATGTTCCAGTCAAGCAATTCATAAAGTAACTGTATATACAGTACGTAGTAAACTGCTACCAGACCCTGAATACATTTTAACAAGTTTTTACAGATATATGGTCTCAGTGATCATGCTATAATAAACTGAAATATTGGTTACATTGTGTCACAGCCTCTAGGGAATAAGATCAAGAGTGTGTCCTTTGTTATGAGTGGAACAGGTAGCATGCTGTTTAAACTCAAATAATTGTAACAGACTGATGAACTGATATCAACATAAGTATTAAAGTCGCCATATATGATAATATTATCAAAGTCAGCTGTGATTTGGGGTAGAAAAAAAACCTGTCTGAGTTTAGGAGGGCGATAAATGATAAGCAGGGGAGTGGCAGGAGATGCTTACTTAACAAACAAAATTGGATATCCAAAACTCACCAAAAGAAAGTTCTTTACAGCATAACATGTAGGTTTCAGTTAAAATGTCCACAGTCCACAGTGAGCAGTCTGTGAGCAATAATGAGGTCATTTAGAATAAAAGTCCTTTTAATGTTGTATATAATATTTAGTAGCACCAATTTTACAGTGGAAGAAGGGGTTCTATTATCGGATTAAGAGAATGCCTAAAATGTACATGATAGCGGGCTGAGGAGACTTAAATGTTAGCATGTTAGCTTAGTCCGTTGTTAATTCCTAATTCCAAGGCAGTGTAGTCGTTAAGTGTAGTGTCAGTTAAATGTTCATGAATAGCAGATATGACCCAGCCTGATGGGTTGAAGATAAAAAGAAATTCTCTCCATTTTAGAAAAGTGAAAAATTCGGGGACATTCTCTGCTCCTGCAGTAAACTTTTAGCCAGATGTGAAGTTAACCTACACGGCTGAACTTGGCATTAGCAAAGTGGAGGTAGGAAATGGACCTAAGATTATAAGATACTTACCATGATCCAACAGAATGTCCATGAGGCAGGTAAAGTTGTCTTTCATTTTACCTCATTGTTGTTTGTGCACTCATGCATAACAACAGCACAAGCAGAGGGGCGTTGTTTCAGTAGCTGTGTAACAGAGGCTTCTATAGCCTTAACACCAGGACCAGGATAGTAAAAGGTTAAAGGTTGAAAAGTTAACTGCTAAATCATGCCCCATAGATGATCCAACCACAAAGATGGCAGATGTGCTGGGAGGGCTGCTCAACTAAACATGTCAGCTGGGACTTCTATGGGGCATATACACTCACCAGCCACTTTTTTAGGAACTCTGCCATAATTCTACTTTTATGAAGCTTATACATTTTCAATTTTTGTTGACATTGTCAAAGAGGTGATAATTCTACTTTATGTTTATTATTGAGGTCGTAGTGGGTGGTGGTGGTGTTCCTAATATTTTGCTGCCCTCACATATGTTAATGGAATAGACAAAATATTAGGAACACCATTCAATATAATGCACCCCAGTGCACAGCAAATACTCCTTCAGATATGCCTGTCGGATGGTTGAATAGCTTCAGAAACCCCCTCCTCCCACATCTTTCCGACAGCGGATTGTGGAGAGAGGGTGTTGTGCATGGCCATTTCTGTAATTTCCTGACACCCACATGCCAACATTTACAACCACATTCACACGGAAGTGAGAAGGAAGGAGGTTTGAACTTTTCTTGCTAGCTCTCCTTTTTTAGTCATGAGACAAATATTTATGTCACTTTATGTTAAAAGTCGAGTGCAACACTATGACTGCCTTCCAGAAGAGACTGTCCGAAAAATATGCACCATTATCCCTGTATTTAAACAATATCACATCTCCCCCTTTCCCCTCCCCTCTCTATGGTGTTCAGCTTTTACTCCACTCTTGAGTGAAGCCGTTCAGAACATATAAACATATTTGATTTCCGACATTGTAGGACAACAGAGAATCAGTTTACTACCCATAGTAGTAATGGGCAGACAATGCATTCCCATCAGCGGAAATCTCCTAAGGGGCAGCTTCCAAGAGCTGGCCAATGAGGACAGAGTGGGCTCCTGAGGAGGGGGACCTTAGATTAGCTAAAATGGCTTGTTTCAGACAGGGGCTGAACCGAAGGGCTACATAAAGGGTCAGTATGAGTTAAATAAGTTTTTTATACTCTAAATCATGCAAAGATATTCCAGTAGAGCCCTGCAATATAAATATAGACGTTTGTAAAAAACCCTTTGTTTTCAAAAAAATTAATGTAAAGTTTGCCCAACCTCCACCTCCCATAATTTTTGTACAGCCACTGGCTTTTTGTACAGCCTTGAGAAGGTTAATTAAAATCATGCAGAGGCATAGTGAGAGAAACATAGTTGGACTGGGAGAGGAAAGATGGCAGAGGGAAGTATAGAGTGTGTGGGTTTGGGGGCTGGAGGTGGGGCGACCGAGGGGACTGCGGCGTTAGACTACACTGATAAAATGCGATGACACAGCTCGCTGAAGCTGTTATGGTGACACACACATACAGACAGACAATGTTCTCTATCCCATAGCCAGGAAAACTATAACAACTCACATAATGTAATATATTCCACACACATACATACAAAACAGACTCCGCCAAACACATACACACACACACAAGGACAGGACACACAAACAGCACCAAAACCCTAGGCTTATAACATTGTCCTCCAGTCTGAGGCAAAATAATCTACTATGCTCTCTCTCCTGCTCTGTCTCTTACATGCACACATACACTGTGCCCAACGACCGCAACTGAAGAAAACAGTAAGAAAGACAATGCATATGTGTTTGATTCTTACCTCTGGCTGGATCATCAGTTCTGCTGCATTACAGGGATTCAGTGGTTAGTCACTGAGATGCTGTTCTGGCTAGAGCCTGACTGTATGTCCTCTACCTCTCTCTCTCTCTCTCTCTCTCTCTCTCTCTCTCTCTCTCTCTGTCTCTCTGTCTCTCTCTCTCTCTCTCTCTCTCTCTCTCTCTCTGTCTCTCGCTCTCTGCTGTGCTGTGCTGTCCTGTGTGTGTGTTCCTTTATCTGCACTGCTCTTGCATCCTATTCCAAGTTCCCCTCTGCCTGCCTGCCTACAGGGCAATATAATAATGTCAGAGCAAGAGGGGGAAGTAGTACAGTACATTTCTTCATTAATAAGCTGCTTTTTACACATGACTTTGTCCAGAGGTGCACAAAACACAAAGAATAAAACAAGAAACTTATAATTTTGCCCCCAGTTACAGAGACTAAATAAGGAGAGAGAATTAACATACATTTAAAAAGAGAAATACACAATATAAAAATATACAATACACCATAAAAATATAGATACAACAATAAAAAGATATAAGAATTTGCAGTATGTATGTAGAAAGAACAACATTAATCTGTGCAAGAACTAAGGTGTTTCCATCATCCTCATCAGTTACTGTTTATTAATGAGTAACAATTTAGGATAATGATGCCCTCTTGTTACTATCTAGTGGCTGCTGCATGCTTGTCTGCACACTGTGCAGTGCAGCCATTCACAATGTAGTTTGTGCAACATTTTATCATTGTTTGGCTAGTCTAAGGAAAAATAAGTCAAGATGCTGAGGATACTTCCCCCTTTTTCTTTTAGTCATCATAAACACCGTTACTGTAAATATCCTACAATATCCTCATCAGCTGTGTATGACTACGGGGAGCAGGGAATTCAAGGATGTCTTGGAGTCACTTTCCCTTGGCCAAACTCACACTATGACAGGCTAATCAGTAGGCCACTCTGCCAGTCATATCAAACAAAGCCCTTGTTTACATAACATGGTCTTCCCAGCAGGATATTCCATCAAGGCAGATAAAAGAAAAAAGTCTGGCTTATTTTGATAAGTTGATAAGATATTTTAATTGAGAATTCCATTCCATCACTGTGGCTTACAGCTACCCTGCTCAGTAACCAAGGTAACTTATACCACAGAACTAGGCTGCTCCATAGCAGGCTAACTGTCAAGCTTAATTTAGCTTAATTTAAGAACGTCAGGTGGAAACTGAATCCCAAAAGACTGTTCCGTTAAGTGTCTTTCCACACCTGCATCATTATGTCATGTCATGTCATGTCCGTTTTTGGAAACATAGGATGGAAGAACTGTGAGCGACCCTTAAAAAAGTACCTATTTCAGTTAATCCCCATATTATTCATGTTCACTTTTGTCTTGCAGTGAACCCTTTTGTTTAAAAGCTTAACAGTTATGATTTAAAGGGGATGTATTATGTTTTTCCTTATTTTCAGACATATATATATAATGTCACAATGTTGGATATTCATGTTAAAAGTGGCGAACGTGTCAGCTAACGAGGTAAATGTATGTAGCAGTAATCCCTGTGAGCAAAAAGCACCGGCTTCAGACTGCTCTGAACGCTAAATTTCCAGCGTTTTTTTCTATTTTCAGCCCAAGCTGACGTCAGTTCGTGACGGATTTCTTTATATGGACATCTGCTACATGCACAGTGCGAGTTCACTGAACTGCTCCAGGAGTAGTTATGTCAAGCCACAACTCCATTGCACAGGAGTAGTAGTTTACCTGTTAGAGGTGTGCTGGTTGTCATTATTTCCACCGGTTTTTAGCGCCGCTAACGAAGAAAAATGTTTTTACTTCCTTCTTCACAATAAAAATCTCCTGTTAGTTAGTCATTTAAAAGCTTTTAATTTGAAGCAGTAAAGCAGGAAATGTTTGGTTTGCATTGATGATAATTTACACAAATCTGATACGTAAAGCTGGCCAATCAGAACAGAGTGGGCTGATCAGGAGGGGGGCCTTAAAGAGACAGGAGCTAAAACGGAGTGTAAGAGAAACTGTATATTGAGGGGCTGGATTAAGGGACGGTAAGATAAATAAGGAGTTTTTTGAACTGTGACTCATACCAAGCTATTCTAGTGGAGTCCAGAAATAAAAATTTAGAGCTGAAATGAACATAAAACGTCCTCTTTAAGAAATAAAAGTGTGCCAATGTTGCTCTGAAGTTATTTATTTATTCATTCATTCACTCATTTTGTTCAAGCTGTGAAGACAAAAAGGAAATTAAATAAAGTCCAACCATGACCCTCTGTATTTAAAGGTATACTTATATCCTTCTGCAGTTTCTTCATCTCCAACTGCAACTTCTTAATTTTTAACTTTCGATGATGCTTCTAAATTGAATGGACATCCTTTGAAAAAGAAAATGTGTCAAAGAGTAGCTGATTATGTAGTTGGTAAGTTGGTTCTCATAAGTTAGCCTACACCATAAATTCTAAACATACATCTGATATAATCTAGCCTACTGATAATATAGCCACAGTCAGTGATCTGAATGTTCATTTATTAACAAATGAAGATAATACAATAAGTAGGGGCAAGCTCTGCTTTTCACTCTCCCCACCCAGATTTATCCTGTGAGGCTGATTTAACCAATAAGCTCACTATGCATTTAATCTGTGGGCAGTTTTTAGCCAAACTATCTCCCTCACCTTCTTAAATAAGGCAGTATCGCCCTTTTTGATGTTGACTCCTTTCTTTGTATAGTTTCATCAGCAGGGTTTGTTCCGCTGCTGAGAAGAACACCCCTGTAATTTTCCCTTCTTTCTGCAACATAGTATTGTCTTTTCGACAATCGACTGTTCTGGGCTGCTTATGTACTTCATATGTACAAGATTATTCAAGCCTCGTCATAGTTAACATTGACTAGAGATGGCTGAATTGCGTTAGTGGAACGGCTTGAGTGTTAAGTGAAAGTGGACGTTAATTCAATCAGGGCTTTTTCAAGTAAGAGCAGCTATCATTAGCATTGATGGAATACCCCCCTGGTCTTGCTTTAGGTGACAATACCATTAAGGTAGGTAATGGAATTCTGCAATCCTTTGAAAGATGCATTCTTCATGCCAAAAGGCATAACCTTAAAACAGTACAGACAAAACCGTACACTTCACTTGCACAATCAGTCAGTGAAACTTGGAAATAGCCCTTCAGGAGATCAACTTTGGACACAAACTTTGTCTGGCCAACCTGATCAATACAATCTTATAACCAAGGTACAGGGAAAGCATATTTCTTCATGGCATTCCTAAAATTGTTATCTTCCTAAAGTCCACGCACAACCTAACAGCTTTCTCTTCATGAAGCACATCCTGTCCCTGAGACTGAGTCAGGTGTGTCAACCTCTCCTCTAGGACATCAAGTCTATTTTTAAATATACCTGATGACTTTATTGAGAAATATGAGTTACTGATTGACCATCACGATGGGTTTCGGAGCAAGCAATCGACATCTTTAGTGGTGATGGAATTTGTAGAAAATATAGCAGTAGATAAGAAACAACACACTATAGGTGTATTTATTGATTTACGTAATGCGTTTGAACAATTGATCATTCCTTACTTCTGCAGAAACTGGAACGCTATAGTATAAGAGGTGTCAACATCGGTTAAGAAGTTATTTAAATAATAAGTTTCAATATGTAAAAATGAATAATACTGAATCACAGTTTAGAAGAGTGACCTCTGGTATTCAACAGGGTTTGGTATTGGGACCTAAGTTATTTATACTTTATTTGAATGATATTTGTACAGTATCTAATAAGTTGAAATTTGTTATGTTTGCTGATTATACAAATTTATTTTGTTCAGAATTCAGAATTATTGAAAACAGTAGAAAGGGAATTGATAGTGTTAAAAAAAAGTGGCTTGATATCAATAAGTTATCACTCAGTGAAAATAAAACAAAATTTATGGTGTTCGACGGTGTCAGGGTTAATTGTGAAATAAAATTGAATTTTAATGGAGTTTAAATTGATGGAGTATATGAAACAAAATTCTTGGGACTGATTATAGATCATAAACTCTGATGGAAGCCACATATAGAATATAGCAAATGGAAATCATCTAAATCTATTGCTATTCTTCACAAAACAGGGGATCTGTTGAATAAGAAATGTCTGCATATATTGCATTGTTCACTTTTAATGCCATATATGTTATACTGTGTTGAGGTCTGGGGAAATGTATATAAATCAAATATAGACCCTATAATTAAACTCGAGAAAAGAGCTGTTAGAATAATAAATAAAGCTTGTTACTGCGAATCTACTAATCCATTATTCATAGGGTCCTGCACATTAAAATTTTTAGATATTGTGTATTTAAAAACATTGGAATTACTTTTTCGAGTTAGGAATAAAAGCCTTCCTATTTGTATTCAACAATTTTTAAAATCAAGAGAAGGAAATTACAGTTTAAGAGGGTTGTGTATATTTGAAACATGTTAAGTGAGAATCAATGTAAAATACAGATGTGTTTTAGTTTTGGGAGTCTAACTATGGAATGGTCTTGGTGAAGAGTTGAAATTGTGTAACTCTCTGTTGAGTTTCAAAAAAGCCTTAAAATGTAAAATAAAGGATTAAAATGTAAAATGATTAAACTGTAAAAGACTTAGGATTACAAATTAGATTAAATTTTCTTTCTTTTTTTTCTTTCTTTGGTACTGCTGATATTCTGGGTTATTTTATGGATTGTATAAAATAGGCAAAAATAGGCCTTGGGCTTCAGCCTATTCCTTTTTTGGTCATTGATTGTGTGAATTTCTATTGTGTGAAATGGATTGGTATAAAGATGTATGGTGATGTTTTTGTCAGTTGCATACCCACACAAATTGTTGTTTTGTTCTTTATTATGTATGACCGAAATAAACTATTCATTCATTCATTCATTCAGTGTCATTAGCCTTGCCCTGTTTGTTGTCTGCCACTACCTTGTTGTCTTCATTGTTAACCAATCCTTGTATTCCTTTTCTTTTCCAGTGCCTGCCCCACTCCAGCTGTATCTTGATCTGTGATTAGTTTCTTGTGTATTTACACCGTCTGTTCTTTGAGTTCTTTGTCAGTTCATGGTCAGTGTATCCCAGTGTTTGCAGATGCTATTTTTTGCTCCTCGTGTTTCAAGTCAGCTAGGGGCCTATTTCAGAAAGCAGGTTCAGCAAACTCTGAGTCTAACCCTGAACTCTGAGTTGATGAACCCTGAGATGGGAAAGATGGGAGTTTTCAGTTTCACAACAGCTGATCAGAGTCAGTTCAGTTAAGCGCGTACGTCATGTATAAAAAAAGCCATCATCAATGGAGCTCTGATACTGCAAGTCATTATGGCCGCGTAAATAAAAGGCATAGCCTCCATTTTAATCGAGTGGACATAGAGGTATGAATGCATGTGTGTGTGGACATTGCACATTTATCTTTAAAAAAAGAGCCTATGTCAGAGCGGGAAAAGTGTCAATAAGTTAACACAATAAAGTTTTATTCAGTGTTGTCCATTAATCCATCATTTACCAGACTTACATTTCCCTAATGATGATAAAGTGGAATCTGACTATGCATCAGGCTGCAGCTACATTACATTTTACATATATTTGTTCAGCTTTAATCTGACGGACAAAACACAGGAGGCAGCAACTGAAGATGAAAAATATAGTTAGAGTTTTAAAACATATATAGATCAGAGACATAGAGACATGATTGTAAGCTCTCAGTCTGATCCAGTAATAATGTGTTTGGTGAATTGCACTTGAAAAGGCGTTGAGGTTAAAATACAGAATACTGAACTGAAATAGTAACTGAAATGCTGTTAAAACATGATTATGCTCCCTATTTAAAAATCTCACTTTCAAACTACATTCTGCAGCTGCACCACAATCCTGCTCACTAAGCATGTTAACATGTAATCTCCAATATTATAGGAATAATGTTCCATCAGTGCAACCAATCACATCATGACTGATAGAGATAATTATTCATTGAGCCCATGTGTCTAAAGTTTCATACCGATTGCTCAAATTTAAACTGAGATTACACATTATTTGCAATAAAGATTTCAGTGTAGGAGCTGCTCTAACTAACTGACAGCTATCTTGTGCACAGAATCACAGTGTTATAACAAAAGGACATGCAGAGGTTTTATTCTGAGCTGAAGCTGAATTCACACTGTGTAATATCTGAATGAAAATCGCTGTTCAAAGAAATGACTGATGCATGTAGCAAGTTACCGCATGACTGAAGCAGTAACTTTAGAAAGTCATTGAGTAACTAAACAAATACCCAACCAGGATTTAGATTCTGACAGTAGTAAACCTCCACTAATGAATGCTAATGAATGTTACTGCGGTAACTGACCTCAAGTTTAACTTGACTCTCTTTCTGAATCTGAAAACCCAGAGTTTCCCTCATCTCAGGGTGAACAAACTGAGTTTTCACTAAACCTGCTTTCTGAAACAGGCCCCAGTTTTGTCTGTCTTCGTCTGCCAGTCACCAGAGTCTAGTAAATAAATAATTATTTTCTGTAGTTCCTGTCGCCTGCTTGTTGTTTCTGCATTTGAGTCTTCTTGCCTGCATAACCATGACAGTACAAACTGACCAAGATATGGACCCAGCAGAGCAACTCCTTTTTTCAGAGAAGGTTTCTGAGTTTGATCAGACTGTGGCAAAACTAATTGCCTCTCACTCACATCAGCGTAATCCGCTCCTGGACAGTGTATACTGCAGCAGCAGTAATTTCAAAGAGAGGCTGTGAGTGAGTAATTTTGTTCCCCACCTGGATGTCGTCTGTTAGAAGCCCAATCGTTTCCCACAGACCAGCTCAGTTGACTCTCCTGTAGTCTCCAAGTCTGCACCCTGCCTGTCAATTAGGCTTGGTTTCCTGAGTCTGTAGCCCACCTGTCCTGAGCCGGCTCCAGTCCCAAACTCATTCCGGGAACCCACAGCCAGTCCCGTCAGCTCCTGTCAGCCCACAGTGCCTGTTCAGCAACCATTAGTACCAGCTCCACCAATGCTGGTTCAGGTTCCTGTCCTCACTTTGTTGGTGAGGTTACTGGCAGTTGTTCCTGTTCCCCAGTTTCAGTCAGCAGTCCCCGTTCCATGGTCTCCAGTCCTGAAGTCACTGCACCAACCAGCAACTCCTGCTCAGCCAGTGAAACCTCAGCCTGCAGTTCCTGTTCGGACAGCAACCTCCCGTTCTCCTGTGTTGCAGCAGCCTCTGCTCCCCAGCACCACAGAGTCTTGCCCAGGGATAGAAAGACTCAGCCCTTGGTTTCAAGTTTCCAGCCCAAGCACCAGGCCCAGCAGCCTAGCTACCAGCCTTCTAAATGTGTGCAACAGCAGTCCTAGCCTCCTGTCCCTGCTGACCTGCAGCAAACTCCTGTCCCTGCTGACCTGCAGCAATCTCCTGACCTTGCTGACCTACAGCAACCTTCTGCCCCTGCTGGGCTACAGCAATCTCCTGTTCCTACTGCTCTGCACTCCAGCGGTCTGCCTGTCCTGCACCCTGCCCTTACCTGCAGCCGAATCTTCTGGTGCTGGCTGCCTTTCCTGGCCTCTGTCTTTGTTGCTGACTTCCACAGCGTCCCAGCTTTTGTCACTGACCACCAGAGTGGCCCAGCCTTCATCACCAACCTCCAAAGTGGTCCAGCCTTTGTCACTGCATGTCTGGTCGTCCTCCTGTTCACCCTCCCGAGTGACACTTTTCCAGCCTTCCAGTCGACGTCCTGAATAACTTTGCCCATCTGTCCTGCCCCATGGTCGCCCTCTGGAGTGGTTCTGCACATGTGGTTGTCCTCCTGCTCGTCCTCAATATTTATATCCTTAATATTTCTATGACTTGTGCCACAGTGTTAACTGGGAGTGTGTGAAAGGGAAGCAGCTGTGAGGGCAGGGAGAGCGTAAGCATTGATCAGAACTGGTTGTCTGATGTGTTGTCCGACCTTGTCAGAAATCAAATTCAAGTTCAAGTTCTTTATTGTTATATGTCATTACCCAAGTATAAGTAGTAATTAGTAGTAGTAACTTTGCTTCTTCCCCATAGTTTTTTTTTGTGCTTTCTCATCTCGCAGGAAACCCTGGGTTCTGGGCCGAGCCTTCACGGTCCTTCACAGTCCTGTTGGCATCCTTCCCTGGCTGCTGCTGTATCTCCCCCGACTCCTTTCCCTCTTTCTTTCTGTCTCTCAACTCAACCGGTCAAAGCAGATGGCCGGCCACCAAGAGCCGGGTTCTGCTTGAGGTTTCTACCCATTAAAGGGGAGTCTTTCCTTCGCAGTCGCCAAGTGCTTGCTCACTGGGGGAATTGTTGGGTCTCTGTAAATTAAAGAGTATGGTCTTGACCTGCTCTGTGTGAAAAGTGCCTTGAGATGACTTTTGTTGTGATTCGGCGCTATATAAATAAAAATTGATTGATTGATTGATTGATAGTAGTAAAAATCTCGAAAATGCAGTAAGGAAAAAAATAAATGTTTTACACAGTAAAGCAATAGTAACAGATAAGAGTATTAACAACAAGAGTATATAACATGAGTGTATGTATGTAAAGTGCAGTGTGCATGTGTCCTGCCTATAATATATGACTAAATAATAAAATATGAATAATAATACATTTAATTTGTACCGTACTTTTCATTAGTAGTGAATTTCAAAGTGCTACAGCATTAAAAACATACAACACAACATAAAGAGTTAAGATGAAAAAGCCTTCCTGAATAGACAGGTTTTTGGGTGTTTTTTTTTTAATTTTTTAAATTCTAGGGTCTGTGCTGCCTTCAGATGGTTAGGAAGGCTGTTCCACAAGCATGGTGCACCAGAGCAGAAGGCTTGATCCCCCATGGAACAGAGCTTGGTACTGGGGGCGTGGAGGAACAAGCTGTGGGCAGATCTGAGGGTACACTTGGAGGTTTATGGTGTGATCAGTTCTGTAGGTAGGAAGGCGCATGTCCACTGATGGATTTGTATGTGAGTAGCAGGACTTCGTAGTCAACCCTGAAGGAGACAGGGAGCCAGTGCAATAAAAACAGAATTGGTGTGATGTGTTCATCAAGATCCTGGCAGTACTGTTCTGAATGTACTGGAGCCTGTGGATGCTCCTGCCAGGGATCCCTATGAAGAGTGCATTGCAGTAGTCCAGTGTTGAGGAGACGAAGGCATGGACAAGTTTCTCTGCATGTGGAGTTTAGAGATGTTTTTGAGATGGTAGAAAGATGTTTTGCATAGATGTCTTATATGGTCATCACCTGCCAAGGCAGCACTTTACGTTGAATAATCCAAAATCTGTAAATTCCTGTAGAGAAGATAGGCAGCACTTTTTATTGTTTAATCCAAAAACAAAAAAACAGAAAAACATGACAAACTCGGGCAAAATGCAGGAAGGTCAAATAAATCACAAAAGCAAGAAGTTGAAGTTCACAGTCAATTTAACACAGAGAAGTGGCAGCCAGTATGCGCCAGCATTCCCTAGTAATGCAGAGTAACCTCTCTCCCACAACACACAGGCACCAAAACAAACCTTGTAATTTTGGTTGTATGTAAAGTGTGTGTAAAGGTGTCCTACCTGTAATATATGACTGTATGTATAGTGCAGTGTGGATGTGTCCTACCTATGATATATAAATAAATATCTATATGTGCATAGTTTAAGTGCATGTACAAATATAGTACGTGCTTATGTATGTGTGTGTGACATCACGCAAGCTGCAGGCTGTTGTTCATAACCTTGGTGGCCTGGTGGAAAAAGCTGTCCCAGAGCCTGCTGGTCCAGGCCTTGAGGCTGTGATACTGCTTGCCAGATGGTAGCAGCTGAAACAGTCCATGGTTGGGATGGCTGGGATCTTTAATAATCCTACAGGCCTTCCTGACACATCACCTGTTATATATTGTATATCCTGAATGGAGGGAAGCTCACATCCACTGATGTGCTGGGCTGACCGCACAACCCTCTGCAGTGCTTTGTGGTGGAGTGTGGTGCAGTTACCATACCAGGCAGTGATACATCCAGTGAGGATGCTTTTGGTGGTGCCTCTGTAGAAAGTTAATAGAATCTTGGACCCCATGCCAAACTTCTTCAGCTGCCTCAAGTGAAAGAGCCATTGCTGTGCCTTTTTTACTACATGGCTGGTGTGCTCATCCCAGGTGAGGTCCTCGGTGATGTGGACAACGAGGAACTTGAAGCTGCTGACTGTCTTCACCACAGATCCATTTATGTTGATGTAGTCCGGCTGCCTTCTCTTCTTACTGTGGTACACGATCAGCTCCTCAACATTAAGACAGAGGTTGTTCTGGCACCACTGCATCAGGTTGTTGATCTGTCCCCTGTAGGCTGTCTCATTATCGTCGGTGATCAGGCCAATCACTGCTGTGTCATCAGCGAACTTATTTAAACTAGGCTGGGGCTGTGTGTAGCCATCCAGGATCCAGATGCACAGGCTTGGATTGAGACCCAAGTCCCTAGATTGGAGTCGAGTCTGAAGGGAATTATGTTGTTGAATGCTGAACTGTAATCTAAGAACAACATTCTTACACAGGTGTTTCTGTTCTCCAGGTGAGTGAGGGTGGTGTGGAGTGTCGTGGCTATGGCACCATCAGCAGATCTGTCTTGCTGGAAAGCAAATTGGTGAGGTTCCAGTGCGGGTGGAATCATACTGCAGATGAGGTCTTTAAGATGCTTCTCAAAGCACTTACTAATTATGGAGGTGAGGGCAAGAAGACGCCAGTCATTTAAGCATGTTATCTTGCTATTTTTTGGTACTGGAACAATGGTGGATGTCTGGAAGTTGGAGGGGACTACACACAGGGAGAGGGAGAAATTGAAAATGTCAGGGAACACACTTGCCAGCTGCACCGCACACACTCTGATCACATGGCTTGGAATATTCCATCTGGTCCAGCTGCTTTGCACGTCTTAACTGACTGGATTGTCCTCTGCACATCGGCAATTGCAAGATCTGGAGTGCTAGTCGTGTCGCTAGTGGCTCCCTTCAGGTGGTTGGTGTTAATGATCTCGAAACGTGTATAAAAAGTACTCAGCTCGACTGGGAGGGAGGAAGTGATGTTAGCTGTGCAACTGGGTTTCCCCTTTAAAGTCTGCCGCACACTGCGTGAGTCATTAGCACTTGGCTGTGTTTTGATCTTATCACTGTATTCCCGTTTGGCTGCCATTATCACTCTCCTGAGATCAGCTTGCATGGTACTGTTAATCCATTATTTCTGGTTAGGGTAAACCTGGACTGTGACTGTGGGGACAGCCTGTGATAAAAAAGTGAAGCTTTTGTGTGCCTACACCTTTGTTGTGATTTATTTTTACTGTATAAAATGCTAAAATCTCTTTTAGTTTGCTGTTAGCATGGCGCTAGCATTAGCACATTAGCCCACTACTGTCAACATGTTAGCTAGTTAGCGCTAGCTTGACCTATTCATTTGCACTGATTACATGGACTGATTTGATTATTAAGATTATGCAATTTAAGTGAATATTTATTTTATTGAAGCAGAGGAGCAGAGTTGCTTGTTGACCAGTGCACTTCTGGTATGAACAGCCAGGCTCCTGCTGACGTGAGAATTGACGCTTCACAGCGCTTTCGCTTCTGGTCTGAACCTGGTGTAACTGCATCACTCAGTCACACAGCATTCAGCCGACCAATGGTGTAACTTCATCATTCAGTCAGTTGGTCAGGGAGTCAGGAAGTAAGGGACCAACATGACACGTGTCATCAAGAGTAGCAGCAGCAGGGAGGATGAGGGGAGCCAGGCTGCAGGATCAGGACAGAGATCTCAGGATATTGTTGAGGAGGAACAGGGCCAGGTTATCACAACCCTCCCGGAGGATTGGCAGTGTGGCAACTGGAAAGTCTAGCAAGTTTGGCATGTTGGTGGCCTTTTTAATCTATAGATTTCTTGTAAACTTTTTAGATACTGGTCCTAGCATATGTGTGAAGCCATTACAAAGCAATTCCGTACAGTCTCCCCTTCACAATAAAATAGCCTATACACATTTTGGCTATGGAAAGAAAGCTCTCCTCCGGATTTTCCTGTATCCCCATTGGTACCCGACCAAGTGAAAAATCAAGGCTGGTGGCAAACTTCAAACAAACCAAACCAATCATCTAATTATCCATCTGCCTGCTATTATCAGGGGATACTCATCAGTTCCCCAGGCCAGTGACTTCTCGTCACCAAGGAGGCTAGCGGAGATGGGATTGAACACACTTCCATGCAGGCTCATCAACTGGGAGGAAGGGTGCTTGCTGTGCAAATACTTTCAACTATAAAAGGGCAAGGTGGGAAGAATGTGAGGAAAGATCTCAGTTGGAGGTGGGAAGGGTTTGTAGACAGGGAGGGGTAGATACATGGTATAACTCAATATGAGGTGGTAAGGTCAGTGGCATCTCAATCAATCCCAATGCAAAAAGCAGCAAGTGGAAAGCCATTAGTCCCTTGGTGGAATGATGCCTATAATTCTGTGGTCTGTGCTCAAAATAAGGCATGCAAAAAGCTAAGGTTAACTCCAATTGAACAATATGCTATTGAATACAAAAGAGTACGAGCAAAAGCTAGAAGGGTTATAAGAGGCAAAGAGGAATAGCTGGCAGAGCTTTTGCAGTAAATTAGGGCTGCAGACTAGGGTTAGTCAGGTCTGGGGCTTGATTCATCGCATGGCAGGAGCATTTAAACAGGCAAATATCCCAGTCCTCCAACACCATGAAAATATGGCTGTGTGAAGCAAAGATAAAGCAAATATGCTTGGAAAGTAATTTCAGCAAATACATAGTGAGAGTCAGAGAGTGTAGGGGCAGAAAAATAGGAAAAGGAGAGCAGAGATAATCAATAGAGAGTAAGATAAGCTGCAATATAGTCATGACAATTCAGATGCCATTAATGTATGTTTTACAATACAGTTAAATATGACAGTTAAATTATTATTATTATTATTATTATTATTATTATTATTATTATTATTATTATTATTATTAGCATCAGCATTATCAGTAGAATTTAGTGTTGAAAAAGGCACACCACAGGGCAGTGTCCTGTTTCGTTTAATATGACGATGATGAATGTTCAGCAAGGTTGAGGTAGACTATGGACTGTCCCTATTTGCTGATGATGGGGCCCTATGGAAAAGGGGTAGGAATCTGCCTTTTAACTTCACTCAAATGCAAAAAGCACTGGACAGTGTAATTGTGTGGGTAAATGAATGGGGATTTAAAATATCTGCCAACAAAACTAAATATGTAATATTTGGTTACAAAAGGAAGAAACCAGATCATATTTTGTCACTGTATGGCACTAGTTTTGAGAGAGTTGGGACATCTAAATTCTTAGGTGAATAGTTTGATGAAAAAAGGACCTGGCATACTCGTTGATATTAATAAGTGTGAGAAACTCATAAATGTTTTATGTTGCTTGGCAGGCTCTCACTGGGGGTTGGGAAGACTAACTATGTTCATGATTTACAGGGCTATGATATGCTTGATACTTGACTATGTTTGTTTAGCTTATGGATCTGCAGCGCCATCTGTTATAGCTAGACTGAATGTTTTGCGAGCTAAGGCTCTAGAAGTATGTAGTGGAGCATTCAGTACTTCCCCAGCAGTCAAAATACACTAAACTTCGGTAACTTTCCATTAGCTGCTGTTCGTTTCTTGCTGAGAAGATGCCAGCTCCAAAGGATATCTTTAACACCAGGAACTGTTGCACAAACTGATGTCCATTTATACTATTATATCACAGCAATCTCTTGTCAAACATCTGTTTAGCTCTCTGTAGTTTGAGGATTTTATAGCCTTGCTGATAAAAATGTAATTTATAGACATACATTTTTACTATATACATTCAATTGAAAATTTCACACATTTGAATATAATGTTACTGTTTTTTCATATCTCTTCTGTGGTAAATAATACTATATATTTTTTAATAAATGATTCATAACTTCTGGTTGCATGGAATGCAAGTGGCATGAGAAAAATAAATGAGGCAAGTAATTAACTAAAAGTTCATAACAGATATGATAATATGTGAGTAATTCTTGTGTAAGAATATAAATTTTAACTGAATACTTTGAAAGTAATCTGATAAATCTATATTTTTGTATAGGAATCGTGTTGTGGGGACTGAAACTACATAGTTATGAAAGAGGCCAGAGGTGGTATGGATCCAGCCCTCAGATACAGCCCATATTTGAGGGAAATAGAATGATTTTCATCTGATCTGAGGCCAGCCTAGATCCAGTATGGAACTGATTCAGATTTAGCCTAAGTCTGCTTTATAAACTTACAGAAGCTCTAGGCAAGATCTGGACCAGATGACTTTTGCTATCTGGGTATACATTGATGGTCAGCTCTTCCACAATATCAAGAAAACCGCATGGCTCTAAGACACTATGGAGATGATCATAAGTGATGAACAATAATCATAAGTGATCTGTAAACTAAGTTTTCTAATTTACACACACACTCACCACCACACACAAACAAACGTACACTGTAATCCTCAGATCTCATTTTTTAAAACATCTAATTACACAATAAACTAAAACAAGTCTTCTGCACTCACCCCTCCCACTTTGCACTGCTAACATTAGATACTTGGGTAGATAAATACATGTCCCTCAAGCTATCTGAATTGTTTCATCTTAACTACAGTTCATTGTTAAAAGCAGTAGAAGATGACCGCTGGTGCCGGATGAATTTACTTCTTTCCCTCATAGGATGAATCACAATTGTCAAAATGAAAATACTCCCCTGTATTAACTCTTACTTCTCAATGCTGCCTGTCACACCAACAGATAAATGTTTCAAATTTATTAACTCTTTAATCATAAATTTCTATTGGAAAAATAAAAAAAAAACAAAAATTAAATTATCCACTCTAAACTCTCTCACCTTCCAAGTTGCAGCATAGCCTATTATTTTATGCAGACACGTTTATTCCTTTATTTCATGGCACTGCTTAAAGCCACTTATAATATAAATCTGTCACAGAGCTTACTGTCCCTAATTCATCAGTAGTAGGAGATTATTATAAACCTTATTAACAAATGACTAATTATCTCCATATATATTTGTAAATCCATGCACAGAGACAGTTTTTGGTAAATAACCATTATTGAATAAAATATGACAGAAAACATCAAACAGGTGATAGCGGTGAGTTTACATATTTTGCCTGTTTCATGACATCTTGCCCTGAATCCTTTCATATAAAAGCAATGTCAAAGTTGCTCATTTTGACTGTATCAAATACTTTGAAACAGTGAACCATTTTCATCACAATTGCTTCATATGATTTACTGCTTCAGAAAGCTTTGTTTCTCCCGTCACTACTCTCAACACCTAGCCCAACCTTATTATATACCCTCCCAGTGAGTAATTAGAGTAGACTTAACCATTAGGAAGGGGAGTTTACAATGCACATACACATACTGTATATACAGTAAATTATTTGGCCTAACTGGTATTTACATGATACGATTCGCCTCATAAATCCATAAACAATTCCACTATTCAATATCTGCATGTGGCTTCCAGAAACACATTTTACACACAAGATCCATAATCCCCTCCTCTGTTACTCACACATGGTACAACCAGGAAATAAAAATACCCTTGAGTTTCACAGAACAACCTTTTGCTACAGGAAACAAGTAAGTAACTCAGGTAAGATAATTTACATTGCAAATGTGTTAGCAGTGCTTAGCATACCATCAAACAATAGATAGCCAGCATGCCTGTTTGTGGTACTGGTTCAACTGCTGATTTATGTTACATGCTTTGTTTAGGACCAGCTTCCCTGTCTGCCAAGAACTGCAGACCAACGAATCCTCCTATGTTGTGAAAGGCCAAACATTAATACACACATAGCATGACATTCAACAATATGAGATGGAGGAGTATTTCCATCACAATCCATATTATAAAAATACCTTAATTTCACAACTCTGGTGGGAAGTTATTAAGCTTTTCAGTTCCAACACAGTATAAACACACTCTTATTTGGCACATCCCCGATTTTAAACTTAATGGCATGTTACTTCACTATCACACATGGGCACAACTGCTCCACAATAATCAGTTCATACCTTTCAAAGACCTCATATAGAAGTATGGAGTTGGGAGACACCAGTTTCAGGAAACTCAAATCCATTATCAAAACCAAAATTAACATAACCTATAACCCACTTGAACCCTAATTGACATACTTCAATTTACAGATCTAAATAAACTAATGAGAAACTATACAAACCCTCAATATTGATCCAACTATTTCTCCCTCCACCGATTTCTGGGTAGGAATAAATAAAAAATATCTTTGCTATGATGACCAATACAAACCTACAGCTAATCCAATACAAACCATTTATAGAAAACACACATTACTCAATATATATATACAAAATGGGACTAGCAAACACAGACACTTGTTCACTGTACACAGTGGACATAACAGATAATTATTTTCATGCACTCTGGGTCTGCCAACCAGTTCACACCCTTCAGTAATCAACTTACTAAACAAGAACAAGAACAGCTCACTCATCTCTGTCACCAAGAAAACAATTCTCCTGTACTGGAAATCAAACGCCTCAATTAATATTTATCACTGGACCACCTTATAGAATACATATCCATGGAAAAAAAATGCTACTTCCAATGATGATGATGATGATGATGATGATAATAAGAAAGCTTCAAAGGTTCAGCGGTTCAATTTATTCATCCATAAGAACATGGATATTACAGTGCTCCTGTCCTAATCAACACTGATTACAAAAATTCAGGAAATAAATACTCACAAAGTAAACAAGTAGAATTTAAGAATAACAAGAATCCAAGAACTCTGTAGTACAATAGTTATTGGTAATAATGCTATTCTGGTAATAATGCTATCTTGGCTACGAGGCACATTTTAGCAAGGCAGAAATTAATTACTTAATTGAGCCAAGGCTGAATGAAAGATGGCAGGGACCAGGGCAATGATTTTATGGAATTTAAAGAGTAGGTGAACTGAGATGTACAGAAAGAAGCAGGAGAAAGGAAACAGTATATCAAGGCACAGTACTAAATCCAAAAATGAAAGTAAACACAAACAAAGAAGGCCTCAAACAATATAACAAACAAGTGGGCGGGGGATGATGTATGCCCACTATTCATAAGTTTAGATCCACCTTTGGAAAGACTACAGGGGAGGGAAAAGTGAAGGGACATTCTATACAAGTGAACTGAGCCTGTGCTTGCCGGATAACAAACAAGAATAATAAATATTATAAAAAGTTATCATTTAGACCCTATGGTTCCTCTCAATTTTTTAAAATTTTTTTTTTAGCATTTTAACCAAATGCTCTCCCCTCTTCATAACCATAAACCTAAGAGAGGCAGCTGATCCATGGTTCTTTTCTTTGTAATGTCTGCTTACAGCATAACCCATGTCTCAAGTCATTATAGCGTGTTCAGTCAGACAAGAATAGTAGAATTACACTTAGATAGACTTAAGAATACAAAATAATGAATAAAAAATAAATCATTAAAATTAATTCAGCTTTACAATGTACATGTATTTAACTGGTGCTTATATTTTTTGTCAGATAAAATTAATCGTTAGATATTTTAAAATGAAATTTTATGTGCTTTCCTTACAGTATGCATGTGTTCCGCTTGAGTTTATTTTAACGTGCTGCAGGCCTGCTTATCAGTTTCCTACAGCCTTCTCTTGGTCTCATAAACGCTGTTTCACGTTCGGTTGTCGGCTGCCCTCGGTTCTCTCTCGTGTCTCATCGGTATTCCTAACCTATTCTCGGCGCGCGCCCCCAGTCCAGCAGCAGCAGCAGCGGCAGCACGCGCACCTCAGGAGACAGGACAGGGCATCTGCAGAGCTCGAGCGAACCTGGAATGACGCCATGAGCTCACACCGTGTGTGATGGAGGTGATGTTTTGGTAGGAACCGCTATCTCAGGCTGCTGTGGCGTCGCGTGAGGAACCTGAACACCACCATGAAGCTGCTGTTTGTAGTGACATTGTTCTTGCGCGAGGCGTTGTGCGGATCTCCGAGCGTCCAGATCGGTAGGAATTTAATTTCTGTCATTGTAACTATCATTCTTATCTTCACCTCTCTCGTTCATCTGGCCGTCTTAATTATTCTCCCTTGTTGGCTTTTCTCGTGCTCCCATTCATCGCTCCCCGTGTCCTCATCCTCCTGATGTGGGCCTGTCTTATCTCTGTCCTCCTTATTCCGCTCTTCATAAGGAGAGGCCTTCTGACTACACAGCGGCTGCTGCAGTGTTCCAGTTATGTCAACATTTTCATTTATATTTGTGTGTGAGCTTATAGGCGCGTACATCTGAGTAGCAGTGCAGTGTGGCGTGTGTGTGTGTGTGTGTGTGTGTGTGTGTGTGTGTGCGCGCGCGAGCACATGCGTGTTTGTCTTGAAGGTGTTAACATGGCACACAGCTCAAGGCAGATAAATCCAACACCATTCAAATCCAGCAGTTCAGACATCTTTCCTGAGCCACATTCCTTGTATGACCATACATGCAAGCACAACTACCCCTGAGAGGATGTGCTGGATTTCAAGCTACAGATCACTGTGTTCAAATACATGAAAACGCTATAGTTAGATATACATTAACTAAATATGTTAGAATTATAGTATTGAATTTATTTGGTTATCAAAACAATTTAATCTTACTGATGTGGTGTTTTTTTATGATTTCACATTATCACATTAAGCCTTTCTCTTATTGTCAACAGTTTCATATTAAGAGGCCCAAACCAACAACCAACTGCTGGGAATTGGCTACTCATTATAGAACACAAAGTATATCAATCCACCACTGAAAATAGTCCCCACAAAAATGCACTACAGACTACTACTACTGTTTTAGTAATGTTTGCTGAAAAGCAGTGGCCAACTCATGGGTAGACAGGACTACTGGACACATGGCTAGGGGCCAAAGGAGTCATTCGTCCCTGAAGTCAGAGCTCCAGTGACTGATTTTGTGTTGGAAAGTCATAGGACTCAGTCAAACATATTGGTCATGTTTTTATTCTCCTGATGCTGATCTGAGTTCTTTAATAATGAGTTATCTGCCTTTACCAAGTATAATGTAAGAATTGTAGGCCTGCAGGGGCCCCATTTATAAAATTAAACTGTATATTTGTGCACCTTTTTTTCCCCATTATGAACCAATGGGCTCTGGGCTGAATGCCACAGACAGGGCTGATAAATATTAAGTTGACTAACACATTGTGGATTTTGGTCTCTTTGTGTGGTTTCTGACTTGAGAAAAATATAGACTAACAACAGTCTTATCCTTTTACACCTCTGAAAACCTAAAATTAAACTGTTGGGGTGGTCCCATAAACTAAGCAAATTATTTTATTCATTTTTTTCTTTTATCATATGTCAGAGAGAGCCAACAGTCTGCAGGGTTTCATCCCAACCAAAGCCTCCACCGACTGATTGGCATTCCTAGTAAAGGGGAAGAACTCAGAAGTAACATCACAGTTGGAATGGAAACGTGAAGACTTTTGGCTCTGACACATGGTTGGTTTGACTTCCCCAAACCCACAGCATTGTTGTTCATTCAAATCCTTGCCACTTGGGCAGTGGAGATCGCTGATGCACCCCGTTTACTACTGACAGTCAACATACTTTTCTTTTAAACCATGACATTGACTGTTCTAAAACCTAGATAGTTTTTTTTTGCCTACACCTAACCAAACTTTAACCATGGTGGTAGCGGATAATTAAAACTGTCATAAAAATGTCACATGTAATATTTTTAGAAGACAATGTCAAACAACATATTTTGTCATAAGTTTAGAGGATCTTTTAATTGTGTGGTGTTGTATAGCTGTTTGGATCTAGGGGCTGATGGCTTACCCTTTGTTGGAAGTACACAGAAACCCCTGATGGTCAATATTGTTTCACACACTGGAATCCATATTTCAGGCATCTTACAGGTCTATAGAACCATGTCCACAGCACTCTGTTAAAGAAATGAACATTTTGGAAAATACACTTAACTGCTTCCTTTCTGGGAGTGATATGAGAAGACCGATGTCAGTCACATGTCTGTGTGTTTAATCATGGTTTGGAGTTTATTTTAATACAATACTCACATGCCATATGTACACTGAGAGAATTATGGGTTGCTGTAATCATTCCTCTAAAATGGCTGTGAAGTGATTCCTTCATAGAACGATTACACTGCGAGAAACTGTTATGTATAAAAATGCATTCTTAAATTAAGCCAAAGCTAATATGTAGCTCCAGCAGTCTCAATTAAGCAAATCAAGTCGATGTCTTCATCCTGGTAATTGCGTGTAGGTAAATCGCAACTAACAAGACATATCCTGTTATGTCACACCTCTGTTCATCTCCCTCCACTTGCTCCCAGTGGCGGCTCGCATCAAGTTCAAAGCTTTGATGCTTGCCTTAAAGGCAACAAATGGAATTGCACCTACCTACACTGAGTCACTCATCAGGCTGTTTGTCCCCTCCCGACCACTCCGGTCTGCAAATGAACGATGTCTGGTAATATCTTTGCTGCCTGATATGAAATCACCATCCAGACTGTTCTTGTTTGTGGTTCCAAGATGGTGGAATGAGCTACACAGCTACATACAGTCTGCTGACTCCCTTGGTGCATTGAAGAAATGCCTCAAAACTCAGCTCTTCCATGAACTCCTCAACACTTGAGCCCCCTAACCTTTTAGCACTTTAATTGTCGCTCTTCTTTCATGTTATTTATGGTATTTCTTATGCACTTGTCTACTTCCAGTTGTTTCTTACTTCAATAATTATATATTGAAAATAAACCTGTCTAGCGCTCTTTCTCATTGCACTTGTACCTGGTCAGCTCCTTCAGAATTTCTACCACAGCTCTTTCAAAATAACTGTCCTCTGCTTGATTGTCAAGAAGTGTCTGCCAAATGACAAAATGCAAATGCAAATATCCCAGTAACTTTGGAAGTTACCCTCTAGATTTGCCTCACCCAGACTGCTGAAGCTGTGGCTGAACTTCAGATGCATTTTTACAAAGAAGAGGACTAACAATGATCTTTCATTTCCCTATTGTTTTGATCTGATTTTTAGGTACAATGATGTTGGAACCCTGTTCTATTTTGTACATGCTACACCTTCTAACAGGCTTCACTTTTGGTTTACCCCATTGAGGTTTCACCTCGGCACCCTGAGACAGAGCTTTGCACTCACCACCCAATCAGAAGGTAGCAAACACACTCTATTGACCTTAAAAAGCCCACCCATTTTCTGGCCTGTTCCATTTTAAATTTTGTCTCTTAACTTCCTGTTGCTGGCCATAGCAAAAACAAGTAAAAAGTTGCTGTCCTGATCGGCACAGCCTGATATACATTTCTCAAAGTTGGGAACACACATCCACATATTTGAGAAGGTCATATGGCCTGACATGACCACATCCACCAAAGATATTGGATTAAAAAGACAATCTTCGCCACAAATTTATGTTTAAAGTTACCTAGCTTACAGCTAGCTGAGCTAGCTTACTTTGTGTTCTAGCTTGTGAGCATTGTGTGTCTTTTTCACAAAGTAAGTCTATGGGAAAAAGTCTTTTTGGGCCCAATAGCATCATGTAGCATTGTAATAACAAGGTTTGGCCACTTTGTCAAATTGGCTTCAGAGCCCATCGCTCTTCCTGGGGACTTGGCTCTGATGCTAAGGTATCCGTACAATCATGCAGATTATTTAGTTATTACCATTATCCGCGTTCTTCACAATCACCTAGCCAGATTGTTTTTTAACTTTATTGGTCTGTTATCTAAAATATCAATATAAATTAAATCATCTTTCCACCCAACTATGTAATATTTTATTGATGATCTAAGTTATAATTAGTTTGTTACATAATAAAAAGCCCATGCCACAGAAAAGTGCACTGTGCGTAATAATGCAACTAACCTAATAAGTTAGCACTGTGCACTTGTTTTGGGAAGAAATATGTACTAACACGTTTTGAACGGCCACACTCACACACCTTTTGTTATATCATATTGTTACAAACATGTATTAAAACAAAAATACCAACACATTCTGACTAGTCACCATGACTATTTTAACAGTAAGATGGGCAGCTGATCCCAGTGTTGTGTAGGAGAAATTACCTAATTAGTGGTACTTTTCAAAATAGTAATTGATGATTCTCAGACTGCTGTAGAATAAAGTCTCTTTCAGCTCTGTCAATCTCTCAAGCTGTATGTTATTTTATAAAATAGGTAAGATATTTGCTTAAATGTAGGCACAAGGTGACCACAAGCATCAGATGTCAATGTACGCAAAGCAACATATCTCCACTTCCGGTGCAAACAGGAATTTAACAGGTAAAATTAGAGTCATAGCGCTTCCTTGTTGTAATTTTAAGGTCAATAAAGCCCCAGCGCATCCATTGTTTGTCTCCCTTTTTCACTCAGCTACCTTGAATACAGAATATCCTCTTAAAAGTAGCCCATTTATCGTTACTTATTCAGCCTGCTCGCCCCCTCCACTCTCCCCAGCACTTGGGAAGTGCGGACGGTGGCTAACTAGTGGCGGTACCAGTATGACGACCAAGATGACTGGTGCATCTGTGAGAAGGTTCCCACGTTCCCACTGCCTCTTCCACAAAATATTGTACACTTCTGTTCACTGCTAGGCTACTGCTGCTCTGGACGCATCGTGACTTGCTAGTGCTTGCTATCCGGCTTACCACTAACTAGCAACACTGCTTCCCTGGCCCTCCCTTGGCTGGCTGGCTTGATCTTGGTCAAGGTAGTCACTTTGGTTGATATTTACTGCTTGCAACGTCGCATCTGAAGCAGAGGCCTCATATCGCCCTATATGGGTGGCTTCTCCTCTACTCATCTAATCACAGCCCTATGGCTGAGTTTTTTTTTACCAAGATTGGTTATACCAGCCCCCATAACTCGGGCAGCCCCGCTCTGCCTTGCTCACCAATCACCCTGCATAAAACTGGCGTTTCACATGGATATGAAGCAGCCCTTTCCCTGGTTTGACAAGATGCTGAGAAGGGGGTACGTTCTTCTATTCTAGGAAGGAAATGAGTAAAGGAGCCGTGACTGCACTTCCTCATATGGAGGCGCATAGGGGTTTTTTGTTCCTTAGATTTTTCTGGCTCATATTCATTCTGGGACATACATGGCTGACAGTGGAAAGTGGATCTGCCAAAGCATTTGAACTGCTTTGTCAGGAAACAGGTTTTTGCATTCTGTAACATCTGCTGATGCCCCCACCATACAACTGGATGACTGCCACAGATGTGACAGAAGCATATTTTCATGTCTACTGCTTCATCAAAGGAAAGAATGTTTTCCAAGTGTGTAGAAACTGTGCCTTAACCCTCTGAGAGACAGGAGCATGATGACAGGCTGCCCCATCTCTTCATGAAGCAAAAGCCCACATGTCTCTGGTGGTTTGATGTCAAGTGTCTGGATGCTTTCCAGCCAAGCCAGTGAATTTCTTTTTCTTTCTCATCTTGTTCTCTGCCTGATTCATGCTTTAGGCTGCATTCAGACCGAAAACAGCCCTGTGTTAAAACATTGCAAGGGGCTGCGTTGGTGGGGGCATGTTGTTTAGGTACTGGCGAGACAATGTGCTTGTCATCATCATAGTGGTGGCACCAGAGCGCCCAGGCGCCAGTTAGTCCCCAGACCTGATTCAGATGATGGCAGACAGTGCCTCATGGCTTGGGAGAAGTTGAGTATCTTGTGCCTCCAAGTCACCATAGTTTTCACAGTCCAAAATGCATGGGCCTCCTTGACGTGTGTTCACGGACTGCTGTGGGGGCAGTGCCCTCAACCCGTGTTCATGCCTGCTGCAGGATATACATTCGTTTCTGCAGGGTCTGTAATTTATTTAATTATAAATTACATTTATATTTAGTTTAGTCAGAAAAAGATTAAGAAGCATGTGCTCAATTGTTAAAAATAAATAAATAATATGTGAGGTGAAAGCGGCTTTCTTTCTGAAGGGCATGGTGAGGTCTGGTTGGTGACACTTCATGTCCGTGACATATTCTACAGATATAGACATTGAAACCGTAGTGAAAGGTTGTTGCTGGTATGATGTTAATATGACTACAACAGATCATCTTCTCTATCTATTTTTGCCAAGAATGGCGCGCGTCACGCCGAAAAAATAGCCGAGACCCCCAATCTCTAGTGAGGTGCGCGTCTCACGCGGGCTGTGTGGCTGTTCTAATCTGTTAACATGGGAAATGAAAAGCAAGAGGTTCCATGATGCACATGCGCTGCTCACGCAGGCTGTGTGTCTCAGGTGTTAGTCCTTTCCTCTGCCAAAAAATCAGGGGATCTGTGCCTTGTATGTGCACCCCTCATGCATGTTTACAAGGATAGGGGTGCAGTGGAACTGCAATTTAACTCGAAATCATTCATTCATTTTTTTCCACAATAACAGCAATCATAACAATAACAATAACAATAACAGCAGCAATAGCCAGGGAAGGACACCAACAGGACCACGAAGGACCACAAAGGCTTGTCCTGCATCCCAGGGTTTTCTGTGAGATGAGAAAGCACAAAAAACTCTGGGGAAGAAGCCAAGTTAGTAACATTCATTGATGGTACATGAATGCATAAAGATGGAGAGGAGGAGGAGGAGAGAGGAGCTCGCTGCATCATGGGAAGTCCCCCGGTAGTCTAGATCTATAGCAGCATAACTAAGGGCAGATCCAAGGCGAGCCTGGCTGGCCCTAACTATAAGCTTTATCAAAAATGTAAGTTTTAAGCCTACTCTTAAACGTAGAGAGGGTGTCTGCTCCCCAAACCGAATTTGGATGGTGGTTCCACAGGAGAGGAGTCTGATAGCTGAAGGCTCTGCCTCCCATTCTACTTTTGAAGACTGTAGGAACCACCAGTAAGCCTGCATTCTGGGAGCGCAGTGTTCTAGTGGGGTAATAAGGTACTATGAGCTCTTTAAGATATGATGGTGCCTGACCATTAAGGGCTTTGTAAGTTAGGAGAAGGATTTTAAATTCTATTCTAGATTTTACTGGAAGCCAATGTAGCAAAGCTAAAATGGGAGAAATATGATCTCTCTTTCTAGTTTTTGTTAGTACATGTGCAGCTGCATTCTGGACCAGCTGGAGAGTCTTTAGAGACTTGTTAGGGCAACCTGATCGTAAGGAATTGCATTAATCCAGCCTAGAAGTAACAAATGTGTGAACTAGTTTTTCTGCATCTTTTTGGGACAGGATGTGCCTGATTTTTGCAATATTACGTAAGTGAAAAAAGGCAGTCCTTGACATTTGATTTATGTGGGAGTTAAAGGACATATCCTGGTCAAAGATAACTCCCATATTCCTTAGCTGGAGGCCAGGGTAATGCCATCTAGAGTGGCTATATCATTAAATATTGTGTTTCTAAGGTGTTTAGAGCCAAGCACTATCACTTCAGTTTTATCTGAGTTTAGTAGTAGAAAATTGCAGGTCATCCAGGTCTTAATGTCCTTAAGGCATGCTTAGAGTTTGTTTAACTGATTGGTTTCATCAGGCTTCATTGATAAATATAATTGGGTATCAACTGCATAACAATGAAAATTTATGGAGTGTTTCCTAATAATATCACCTAACGGAAGCATATATAAGGTGAATAGTAGTGGTCCAAGTACAGAACCTTGTGGAAGTCTGTGTCTAACTTTTGCCCTCATGGAGGATTCATCATTAATGTGTACAAACTGAAATCGGTCTGATTTAAACCAGCTTAATGCAGTTCCTTTAATGCCAATTAAATGTTCCAGTCTCTGTTATAGGATGTGATGGTCAATTGTGTCGATTGCGGCACTAAGATCTAACAAGACGCTCTAAATCCTGACTGAAAATCCTCAAATAAACTATTTTTATGTAGGAAGTCACATAACTGATTAGAGACTGCTTTCTCAAGGATCTAGAGAGATAGAGATAAATGGAAGATTAGATATAGGTCTATAGTTGGCTAAAATGCCTGAATCAAGAGAAGGCTTCTTAAGAAGAGGTTTAATTACAGCTACTTTAAAGGATTGTGGTACGTAGCCTGTTACTAAAGACAGATTGATCATATGTAGTAAAGAAATGCTAACTAAGGGTAAAACTTCCTTAAGCAGCCTAGTTGGAATGGGGTCTGAGAGACAGAGTGATGGTTTAGCTGAACAAATCATTGAAGTTAGTTCAGGAAAGTCAACTGGAGAAAAACAGTCTAAATATATGTCAGGTTTTACAGCTGTTTCTCAGGTTCCTGTGTTTGGGGATAGATCTGTGCCTGTTTAGGGAAGGAGGTAGTGAATTTTGTGTCTAATAGTTAGAATGTTATCATTAAAGAAGCTCATAAAGTCGTTACTACTGAGAACTATAGAAGTGTCAGCACATAGCCGTAGCTCTGCTGTTTATTGTGTTTTATGTTACCGTCATCAGCCCTGTATATTCCACTTCTAGTATGTGCTTTTGGTGGCTACGTGAACCGTATTTCCGTATATAGGCTCTACTTGGGTGGCCAACCCAGGTAGATTAAGACCTGCTCAGGTAGATAAAATACAAATTCCAATTTTTTTTCAATCAAGACGCCAATTGTCATTTCACCATGCACACAGGCCAGCACACAAATGCTGCCAAGAATAAATATCACAACACTGCTAACTGTAGCCTCAGTTTGTGCCTCTCACAGAGCTGCTGGTACAGTTAGTAAGTCTGATAAGAGACAACAGAGAGGCGACATTGTGCTAATAACCCAAAGGGCTGACGAGTGACAACAGAAGGCTAAACATTAATATGATAAACAGCAGGGCTCCGGCTATGTCCTGACACTCTTCCACAGACAAAGACACACCGGAGAGCCTCTCGTAGAGCCACTAACTAAGCCACAACCAAGATACCACACAGGAACTTTTACAGTGCGCCATGAATGTGCTTCTACTGACTGTCAAAGCTCTAGCGGACTCTCTGTTTCCAGCAGGGACAAGGAGAGTATGACAGCAGGAGCTGCTCATGGCTGGTTATTTTACTTGCATTTCTACTTTGTCACCTGCAATTTGCTGTCCATCTGACTGTCACCAATCTGTTCAGCGCCTCCATAAGGAGGCAGGGGTAGTGGTGCTCTGGTGGTGGTGAGTCAAAGTAGCTGAATCTGTTCTGAGTGATCCTATATTTTAAAAATATGTATCAATACTTGCAATATTGATTTTTTTTGTCCCACCCCTAATACAGACAGGTGTTAGAAATGTATTTTTCCAAAGCAAGAAAAATTTAATGTTCCAGTAAGCGACACCAACTGTGCAAATAGGCACATGACAAAAGGCTAAGGAGAACAACTCTGGACCAAAAGCAGAGTTAAAGTGTTTTGATCTCTTGAATATATTTTGAAAATGTGAAATGTATTTTATTATTTGAATAGTTATTTATTTTTTAATAGATTATTTTTAATAATTTATGTTGGCGTATAGTTATTTTAACATGTTCATCAAAAAGCAGAGTTAAAGTCTGTTTTGTTCTTTAATATACTTTGAAAATCTAATTTATTTTAATATCTAGTTACTTATTTCTTAATAGTTATTTATGTTGGCATATAGTTGTTTATTTTGAGTAGCTGTTTGTTTGCAATAAACCATTATTTTCCCACTCATTATTCATAAACCTTTGTTTTGACTAGTTTATTACTGAACTTGCCATCACACACCGTGCCACCTACCACAAAGTAAATTCTCAACCTGTGGGAAACACTGGTGTAAAAAAAAATTTCCATTATAATATAATAGATTTGTTCTGCATTTTGGTAAATATGCATATTCACTTCTGGTGATTCTCTGACTTCTTCTAATGTCATCATATGGTCAAATTTTTAATTGTCTTATATTTATGATTCATGACCAAATACCTGCAAAATTAATTACATTCCATTCAGCCTCAGCAGCTTGTGTGTTGTGCTGATTAGCATGTTAGCAGGTTAATAAGTTCAACTAAGATGGTGAATATAAACATACCTGCAAAACATCGGAATGTTAGCATGAGGCTGTATTCAGACCAAATCAGGCATTGCAGCAAAAACGCCAGTCCTCCCACTCATTTGAATGGGGGTAGTGTGTTTAGACTGCAGGGGCTTTGGCCACAACAGTGCTCCACTGGCCTGAGGCGAGAAAGTTGATCCAGAGTCAACTTTTGGAGAATTGCTGTTGGCTTCCCAACTCATTTTAAAAAAGACGAGAAAAAGAGAGAGAGAGAACTGAGACCACCAGCAAGTGAGTTAGGGAGAGTTGCTGTGGTCAAGCGAGCTAGAGAGTGAATGCAGAGAGGGAGTGCTGGTAGTGAGAAAGCTAGTGAATCAGATCAATACAACATTATAATAAAACACAACTTTCCAATTGTTTCACAGCGGTTATGTTCTAGAGCACAAATAAACACGCCCATACCTCCGCTCAACCCTGTGGTGGTGCGCCGCAACATCTGATTTGGTTTGATACATCCTTATCATTGTGAGCATTTTTGCATGCCTACATAAGCATTTAGCTCAAAGCATCACTGTACATATATAGCCTCACAGAGTTGCTAACATGGCTGTAGACTCTTAGTGTTGTTTTTATTGTTAATTGTATATGTTTGGACTGTTGGTTGAACAAAATAATTGAATTTGTTATCTTGAGTTCTGGGGAAAAGATGGGCATTTTTCACTATTTTCTGATATTTTATAGACAAGACAGTTAACTTATTAAATTAAAATTTGGCAGTATTATCTGTTAAGTGTTTTAATATTTTTTTTAAATAAAGGAGCTGAATATATTAAATTTATTTTGACTTTCTATCCACAGAAGCTTTAGAGAGCAGAGGTCCTGCTTCCCTCCAGGGCTTATTTGTGTTGCACTAGCCTCTGCTCCATAATTTATTTTTCCATAGAGTTTCTTCAATCTGCCATTCTGAATAGCTGAAAAATGATACTTGTGTAATTTGTTCATATTCTAAGCTACATGGTATCTACTATTTATTAGAACTTGCTAATACATTTTTTGGCATTCGACAACTGCAAGTGCCATCAAATTTCATAGGATTAATAGTACAGTAGTAGATTTCAATTAATCTAGAATATTTACAGAAACCCTGAATATCATGGTTCAGCATTTCAGAAAAACTGATAAAAGAAATGCAAAAATACATTTTGGAAAAGAGGCTAGCCCTGAAGTGGGGCAGAACTTTTGATCTCCATGGCAACAAGGCAACCCTTCACTAAGTACATGTGCCAGGCCTGGGCCGGCAATATACTTTTGGCTGGTTAGCAACAGTGGAGTCCGTGACTGAGTAGTTGACTTGACTCCCACATCATTATTGCACAACTGTTGGAGGTAGGGGTGCAACTGATCACAAAACTCACGGTTTGGATCATATCACGGATTTGAGTCATGGAGCAGAGCATTTTTCAGATCAGCAAAAAAAAAAAAAAAAGGGGGGGAGACTTTGCTCTCCATATATTCTGTAAAACACTTACAGCAAAGAACTTTTGCCCATGGTCTTAAATTAAAACAACATTCAAGATGTCCAATGTTTAAAAAAATCTTAAGATATATAACATATTTAAGCTCAATTGTTAAATTAAATTGCAATATGAGGCATGATACCTTTCTCCTTTAAACATGGTAGTGAATGAAACTTCATCAAAACTTGATGATAACTTACAAATATGAACACACGTCTTATCCTGCAGCTTAGCTTGTGGAATGAGCCACCAAACAAACATTCACAAAACATGTTTTGGGCAACATTATTCGGCATGTCATGCCAAGAGCGTACATGAAAACTAAAAAGCTTCGCAATTTAGCATGGCAAACATTAGATGTCACCTACCAAATTTGAAGTCGCTCAGGTGAAATCTCTCGGAGGAGTTTCTTAAAATAACACCTGTCAATGGCTTCACTCAAGTTTTAACCATTTTTTTACATGTTTCTTAAAGTTCAAATTTGGATCCAGTGTCACACCAAGATATTTAAAATCAGTGACTATGTTAAGCCTTTCACCTTTGATGAGAATATCAGCCTTGGGAGGTTGTACCATGGTACCCTTACCAACATACCCTTTGTCTTGTTTACATTTAGACTCAGACATGATTGAGCAAGCCAATGCGTGATCCTTTCCAATGCAATTGTTAGCTTATCAGCAGCTAACTCAGCTGTTTCTGCATGTGTATACACAACAGTGTCATCTGCATACATTTGCAGTTCTACATAATGACACTGTTGAGGGAGATCATTAATATATAGGCTAAATAAAAGTCGACCTAACACTGACCTTTGTGGAACACCCATTGTGCACTTCATGTTACTGGATAGTGCATCACAAACTTTAACACATTGTATCCTATTAGACAAATATGAAGACATCCATGTCAGTGCTCTAGATGAGAAGTTAAATTAAGAGAGTTTCGATATTAAAACATCATGATTGACTGTGTCAAATGCTTTACAGAGATCTAAAAATACAGCACCAACTACTCCTCCTTTATAAAGTTTTAATTTGCTCTATTAAGTGCAACTTTGCAGTTTTGGTGGGATGATTTGCTCTAAAGCCAAATTGCATACAATATAGACCAAAAATGCCTGTGTTAAAAAATGTTGTCAGTAGTTTAATGACAAATTTTTCAGTAACCTTTGAGAGTACTGGCAGTATACTTATTGGTCTGTGGTTACTGGCTTCAAGGCGGTCTCCAGATTTTAAAATAGGCGTGGCAATGGAACATTTCCTGTCATGAGGAAAGGAGCTGTGTTTAAAAGACAAGTTAATTAAATGAGCAATGGGGGGAGTTGAAATATCTTTGTGTGATTTAACAAACATGGTGTGAAATTGGAAAGCATCTCTACTTTTGGAGCTTTTTAAGGAGCTGATGATTTTGTTTACTTGTAACTCATTAGTCTCTACGTTCTCCGGCCCTAATAAACTTAACATAAACAATAGGTTCCTCGCACTTTCAGCACCAGGGGCTGCTGAATCCTGGCACTTTCTTGCTCAGGCCCTGATACGTTCTGATAAGTTCTCTTTCAAACATTCCAAGATATGAATGGAGTAATGTTCTTGCAACTGCATTTATAACCTTTTTTTTTCAGCCATATACTAAGTTTTGACCTAGTCTTGTTATTTTATTTATCAGCATACAGAGTCAGCCAAACTAAAAATTTAGAATGTTCCAGTGTGTGGGCCAGAATTGGATCACAGCCTTTCTCTTTTGATTCATACACTACACATAGCACAACACACTGTTAAAAACCATAAAGAATATACAACATACACTAGTGCAAATGGGCAAGTAGCAACAGATAGGTTATATAAATAAAACAATCTTATAAAATGACAAGTGTTCCCTGATGCACTCATTCTGTGTTCAATGCGTGTATGGCATGGGGAATAAAAGACTTCTTGTATATGTTCTGGCTGGTTCTTGGGACCCTGAATCGATGACCAGACAGGAGCAGCTCAAACTCTGAGTGTAGTGGGTGTGAGGTATCTGCAGTTATATGTTTAGCCTTTCTGTGTACAGCACTGTCAAATTTGTTTCAAAGTTGTTTTTGTGACTTGCAAATCACCTTACCTGCAATGTTAACAATTTTGGAGAGCTTGTTTTTGTTCTTTTGTTTTTTGTTCAGGCTCCTGTGTGCCATTTCAAGTATGTGTTGGCTAACGCCAATGCTCCTCAGTTCCCTGATTAAAAACAATCGCTGATTGGCTCTCTTAAAAATGCTCTCTGAGTTCTCATTAAAAGTTAGGGTCTGATCAATGATTGTGCCCAAGTATGTAGAAGTAAGTCATCTACAGGACGGTTGGCCACATTCATTTCCAGTTAACTTGCCTGTCACCAGTCCTGCAGTATAGTGGCCTGGCTGAAATCAGCCTCCTCATGTACAGCATTGTCTTTCAGGAGAAGACGAACAAGGTCCATATTATCAGCATATTTCAACACCTTGACATTACTTCTGTGAACAGTCATTTCATTGGTATAAATGGAAAACAGCAGTGGTGACAGCACACAGCTTTGTGGTGCCCCAGTGTTTAAAACAGGCTTGTCTGAGTACACCCCGTATCATCAGAACTCTCTGTGGACAGTTAGAAAGCTTCTAATCCAGTGAATGAGACCACCATTCACGTTCATCTTAAAAAGTCGTTCTGAGAGAGTGTCAATTTGCATAGTGTTAAAAACAGACCTAAAATCAATGAGAAGAACACGAGCAAATGATTTTGATTGTTGAAGGGGTCTAGCTATTTGGTCCACTATAGAGAGAGTCACGTCCTCTGTCCCCCTGTGTGATCTGTCAGCAAATTGTAGGGGGTCAAGTCGACAGAGGACTTAAGATGGATGCTGACTACTTTCTCCATACACTTAGCTAAAAGTGGAGTGAGTGTGAATGGTCTGAAATCTTTAAAAGATGTTGCTGCAGTAGTACTGCAGCCTGTTCTTGGGTCTGTTACATCACACCTTCCATAATAGATGTTAAGGTCATTAACAAATTCACCACAATCTGCCATATTCACATTTTGCTTTTTCCTGTCCCTGCCCATCATTATATTGAGCCCCTCCCATGCTTGCTTTGCATTACCTGTACAGAATCTTTCCTCAGAATCTGTGTCCTCACAGAAATTAATATAGCATGTCATCAGTTTGCATGGATCAGAGCACGAGTTAAAGAATATATGCCAATCCAGGGTTTCAAAACAGTCCTTAAGCTCTCCTCTCTGTCATCCGACTTTCCGAGGGGAAGCCGGCTCTCTGCCTTACATATTGCTGCAGAGTTGGAAGGTGAGGTGACAGGTCGCATGTGTTAAAATCCCCCAAAGTGAACACTGATTGATCTGCCGATTGGGAGAGCACAGCATTGAAGCTTTCTGTCATGGTTTCTGCTGATTCCGTATTATTCGGCCCTGGACCGTAGACAAAAATTACGGTGATTTGTCCAACTCCTGTGGAAGGTAGAACAGTCTGAGGGATACAGACAGTAGCTCATAGTGTCTGGTGCCCACCCCCACAAGTATTGTCAATTAAGATAGTCCTCCACCAAAAGATTTGTGAGATGACATTCAATTTTGGAGAGCCTGTTTTTGCTCTTTACATTTAAGTTGCCATACCAAGCTGTTATGTTAAATGATAAAATGCTTTCAACCAGGCTCTATAGTGGTCTGCCCTTATGACTGTATAGCCCTCAATGTCAATATTTGTGCTTTCCTCATGGACCCATGTCTCAGTAAAACAGATCATGTTACTCCTTTAAAAATCCTCATCAAGCCTGAGTCACGCTGTGATCTCGTCCAGTTTATTACTCAGTGATCTGACAGTGACGGACAGTGTGATAACAGGATTGCAGTTGTCTGCTTCCCCACCCTCTCAATCTGTTTTGGTATATATGCCAGATTTGGGCTGAGGACCCAGGTGTATATTGGACCAGAAGAAACCAAAGTATGTGGCCCACGTATATGCCAGATTATTTTTGCTATCTGGGTTTCTGGCCAAGAGTAAAATGTTCAGATTGATACCATTCTTTGTTAAATCAGAAGCTACCATCAGCAGTCAATTAGATTAGCATAATGTAGAGACTGTAAATATAGGGAAACAGCTGGCCTGGCTCTTTGCAAACATAACTATACCCACCACCAGCACCTCTAAAGCTCACTGATCAACACTTCATATCTCGTCTGTTTAAAAGTGTAAAAACACAACATTGTGGTCGTTTGTGGGTTATGTGACTTGGCTGGGCAGTAACTTCCTGAAGTCTCCGCTGGCAGCCTGGTGACATCACAGTGACAACAAGAACCCTGGCGGATTTTGTTACGCTTGGACAAAGCTCAGACTGTTTCCAGTCTTTGTGATAAACTAAGTTAACCAAGTGCTAGCAACAGACATGAGAGTGGTATCTATCTTCTCATCCAACTCTTGTCACAAAAGCAAACAGGCAAATTTTCCTAAATGCTGACTACTAAGGTTGAAATAGAAATACAATATCTTGAATTATGTACTTTTAGTTATTGTAATGAAGTAATGGATAGACAAATTGTACCAACTAAATACTGTAATAATGTTTTGGGATATTGGTGTTGTAAAATTACATATTCATAATTATATATATATATATATATTAAATATTCATAATTAGGGGAAGGCTTTTTTATAAAGTGAAATATGAGGTTCAGCCTGCCTCTCCACAGTCCCTAATTCTATAAAAGGATTGACAACAGGCCACGAGATGAGTAGGAGCCAGTGTGATATCCTGACTAAGTCAATGGCCAATTACTAATACTGGCCTTGTTTCTGATGACAGAAGCTCAGCGAACTTGTTAAGACTTGTCAGTCACAGTAATAATTCTGCCTCACTGCAAGCAGCCATACTTGCCTGATACAGCCTCAGTATCCCTGCTTGGGGCCAAAGATCGTGTGTGTGGAAAAATGACCTCATTCTGCCAGCTCCACCACAAGTGGTACAGCTGAGCTGACGTTTAATTTTTTAAAGTGACATTGTTTAAAAGAAAATCCATTTAGCATTCCCTGCACGTTTGATATGTTTGAAAAAAAAGACAAGTAAATATGGTCCACCTGTGAACACATGCTCTCATTTGCACAAAATTCCTAAAAAATATATATCTCAGTCAGTGGTTCTTAAATTAAATAAATATAAAATCAATGTACAGTATAATACATATATATAATAATGGTATAATAGATGACATAAATAAACAAACATTTCTCATCTCCTAGTTTCACTGGCTGATCCAACATGACTGACTGACCTCTGCTACACAGTCTCAAGATGCTGTTACTGGGACGCAGTGGGACTGTGGATGCAGTCAGGCAGGCAGTTTCTTTGGGAAGCTGTTGCAGAGCCAACCCTGGAGGCCAGCTATAGTATGCTCCAACCTGACAGCTTTTAGTTTTTGAAAATATCTCAACAACTATTGGATGGATTGCCATGACATTTGGTATACATATTCATACCCAGCTCAGGATTAATTGTAATGACTTTGGTGATCCTTTAAGTTTTCATCAGGTCAAACTTTAACTTTTGTCCAATATTTCGATTTATGACCAAGTACCTGCTGATAGTGAATCTAGAGCACTGCTGGAACCAAAATGGTATCCAGCCAATTGGACCGCTGCATAGTTGTTGTTTTTTTTGCTCCACTGCATGCATTGTGATACTTTATTTTTCTTTCATTGTTTTATCTTTTTTATTTTCCTGTGTGTTGTATCGCCATCTCTGCCAGATATCTCTCAAATATGGTGTTCATGTTACAGAGTAATCCACCAGGAATGTACACTTGCATGTATGTGATTGGCCAACGCAGTGCCCTGTTGGATGCATTGCAGCAAAAGTTGAGTCTGATTGCCAGACGACTGCTGAGTTTTTTTTGCTGGGCTGTGTGTGGTGGCACCCCTGCTGCGTAAACACAAGGTCCCCATTCAAATTAATGTAAAGGCTACGTTTTTTTATGCAGAGCTGATGTCAGTCTGAAAAAATTGCTGGATTTTACGGGACACTCAGCAGCCACACATTTCTCTGTTCTCTATTTCTCTGTTTAGCGTCTTCAGGTTAGGCTAACCCATTGTTGCTAATTTGGAGCTAACCCCCTTCATTTTTCCCAGCACCTGGGGAAATAACAGACGTGACTTTTCTTGGTCTTGAAGCTGCAGTATTTATTAACTGTTACACTGTAGTCTGTACTGTACATTTACTGCCAGACTGACAACTTACTGCTAACATTTCTTCTGCTCCACTCACATTCACCGTCACTTTTCTGCCGCTCGCTCTTTCCCACCTGCTATGCAAACATATTATGTACTGCCCTATTCCTTAATGGAGTTATGTTACCAATAGTTTCCCAGGCAACGACACAGAGGTTGACCCATGTATTGGAACAGTGCTGCACAGAGGCTCCCAAATACTATTGATTTCCGAATTAATGGATATTTGGCTTTATTTTAGGCATTAAAATTTTTTTAGGAGAAACACTGATTCAGTAAATGTTCAGTACGTTAAGTAAACATTGAGCACAGTTAAACCTAGCAGTCTCCATTAGGTTGGGTGAGTTCAAAGTTGTGAAAACAACGTGGGTGTTTTGATTATGCCGTTTTCACAGGTAATTTATTACTCTGTTCGTCCCACTGCAGGAAATAATGGATTAATCCTGGAAGGCTATTGATGTAACACTTATGAAAGTAACACAGTGATTATTCGACCAATGAGAATTTGGTCAGATGAGAGCATATCGACCAACTAATCTACCAGGAGACTACAGCCTTACAAAAAACACAGATCATTTAGGCTACAAAATGAACACCATACAAAGATAACAACTGGAAATATAAAACTGGCCACTCAGAATATATTTTATTCTTGTCAATGGATATCAAAATAGCCTTTGTCTTTCTCAGGCTCAGCGCCAGGATGAAGTGACTGAGGATTCTGTTAAAAATTCTGAGGCGATAATTTTTTTCATAAAATAAAATTCACTGATTTAATGCAATTGCCTCAGAAGGCTGAATAACAACAGCATAAGGCCACTGTTTCAAAATCAAAGAATACATTTATTAATCAGAGCAATCACAAAAATCACCCAAAATCAGCAGTGTAGAAACAGCTGTTTGCAGCTACCAGCTCTCTCAAATAAAACTACAGTCATGTGTGCTATTATTATTCATGTACAAAAGAAAGAAAAATACATTTGTCTCCAAACTTATTTGGACTGCGGCTTAGAGCTTTAATAAATGCACTACTATTTGAAAACAGGTTTCCAGGTGGACTGGCTGACAGGACACTAAGAGTTACAAGTTACACTATTTAACTTAAAACAATTATTAGATGTGTACACAAAGCGGTCTTTATGGACCCATAATAGCTTTTAAGATGTAACAGGAACATTACCAAACAAAATACATGACAAGGGAGCCTTTAATTAAGACAGGACAAACACACACACACCACAAACATGTGCAGTGAGCTAAACTACATGAAAGATAGCTTTGACCTTCAGGAAGGCCTAGGGGGACGTTTTTTTGGTCCCACCCACTATAAATCAAAATGTGATTGGTTAATTCACCTTCGTCACTTTCTAAACAAACACGTCTATGGGGGCTTCTGTCCCGATTATGAAGTCCTAATCAGTGAGTGACCCAGCTAACCTTTTCTCTGCCTTGAGCCAACAAAAAAATCTCATTGGATAACTCTGTTTTCATGGTTTAAGGACAGTAACACTTTCATTTCTGAAGCAAACTCGATGGAAAATGAGGCTAAAATTAGAATGAGAGGAGAATAATTATTAAATGAAAGAAATATGTTTGGCCTTCTCTGAAGGCCTAGAGGGCCCTAATAGTTCCTCTCCGGCTTCAAGAGGTATAGCTTACATTTCTGTTTACCACAATGACATTCCTGACTATCACCACATGGTGCCAAAGTAAAGAATTTCTAAGCTTTATTTCCAATACTACACACAATGGCCGCAAGATAATCTGCAGATGAGGTTACTGTATTAGCTACAAACCTATGCTGCCTGATTGTTGAATGACATTAGCGAGCAGGTGCTCAAGCTCAACCTTGAGGCTGGCATGATTTTATTGCGCTAAAACAGTGACTGTCCTTACTGCAGTGATAAAAGTCTCAGTAGCAAAAACCTCAAAGCCTCTGAGACTTTACATTATTTGATTATGGTATATAGTGTAGCAGTATTTACAACTGTCTTATTGAAAAACAAAACATTTTGATTTTCAGGTTGTTTGTGAAAACTGTACTCGTGTTTACTGTGTAACCTGCAATTCTTCTGTTTCTCCTCCTATTTTCCTGTTTTCTTCTCTATCTGACCACGGGCCTGTCTGTCTGTCTGCCTGTCTCAGGTGGTTTATTCCCCAGGGGTGCAGATCAGGAGTACAGTGCATTCAGAGTTGGCATGGTTCAGTTTGGGATGGCAGATTTCAGACTGACTCCACACATAGATAACCTGGAGGTGGCCAACAGCTTTGCTGTCACCAACTGCTGTAAGTATTTGTCTTCTCTTATACTGAACACAGTTGGATAAACTACAGGTGTTATTGTTGCAGCTGTTGTAGTTATACATAATTTGTGCATACTTTTGTTTTTGACACTGAAGACATTTTATTACTATTAGTAGTTTGAGGCTGTTGCAAGTATCAATACTTCAGAGTTAAATGGTAAGTCAGGTGTTATTCTACACTTAACTATAGTAAACAAAGCTCATGAAAAGATGCAAAGCAGGAATGCGCTAGTCTGTCTCTTGATACTTTTGGACCCTAAGAAATATATAGTTTCATTTTAAAATGAGGCTCAATAATTACCTAAAACAGCTGGCAAATTTTACTTAGACAGGACATTTTCCCCAAATATTTATTGGGGATCATTTTCAGCAGTGAATTAATACACATTTGGTGCTGTCGGATATTTGGTATATCCAACAGCAGGATGGTGTGTGTGTGGGACACAGACACCAGCAGTTTCTCTGTGATCTGTCTTTAAGGTCCATGGTAAGTTGTTCATTCCCTGAGTGCCAAGCCATACAGCACCAGTAGGTTGTTGAGGCCACTGTATGGTAATTACAGGTGTGGTCAATATTCCACATTGTTTCTAAATAATACTGTTATCACAAAACACATGTCGAAACTAAGAATAGCAGAGTATAAAGGCCATAATATAGTCCACAAGAGATTTGTCGCATGGATCCTCACAGCTACGCAGACATGGAAATCAATTCTGAGCAGGAGCAGTTAATGTTTTTTACAACAATCAAAGAAATATGTAGAAAATGTATAAATGTTGGCCCACACGGAATCTGTGCCTGCGGAATTCTGATGATGCCTCCACAGATTTTAAACGAATAGAGATGTTGCTTGTAAAACTCAGAAAGTTAACACATCTTCACCCCCTTGAGCATGGGTGGGACAGTGGTGTGTTTGTCTTCAGTTAGCATTTAAGACCCTGTGAAATGAAAAATACATTTTCCCAGTTTTAATCCCATGTCCCTGTGTTAATTGATAGATAGATAGATAGATAGATAGATTTATTTGACAAAATTTAAAACATACATGACAGGCTGATCACAAAGACAGAGTCCACATAAGATGTTTAAAATTATTGAGGATTAAAATCCACAACAAGGCCCTGGGGCTTATTTGCATTATGGTCCTCTATTGCAGTACGAGATGGCAGCTTGAATAAGAAAGTGTCAAGCAAGATTGACATTAGACTTAAAAAACCCTAACAGACAATAAAACATCAAGCATTTGTATATCTTCAAATTATTTAACAACCATTTCTTAAGATCTAATTTAAAACTCCTCTCAACTGGGTTTAGCTTGAGCAAGATAGGCAGCTTGTTCCACTGACATGAAGCTGTATATAAAATGTATTTTCCCAAAACATGTTTTAAATCTCACAGGAATAATATTTGTTAGACTGCCTCTAGTGTTGTGGTTGTTCTAGATTAAAATTGTTGGAAAGGTAGGGAGGTGCAGATTTGTAGACAATCTTGTGGGAAATACCCACCTTCATTTGCAACACCCTTTTATCCACAGGGAGAATATTTAATTTTTTGAAATGACCTGCATTGAGATGTGTGCAGAGGGACAGCTTTAAAACAACTCTTATTAACTTATTTTGTGCAGTCTGTAATTTGAAAAAAAAACTCACAGAAAAAGAGAGGAGCTGCTGTACCAAAAGGTGGCAGCATAATCAAAGTGGCAAAACACCAATGTTCCAGCTAGAGTTATTAAGGTTGGCATATCCAACAATTTGGCTTTGCTAGCCAGAAATTTTGTTCTAATGCTAATTTTGTTCAGAGCTTTTAAAGCCATGTCTTCCCCTGATAAAAAAAATATCCATAATACATCTTAGGTAATTTACTGAAGATTTTGAAGAGACTGATGTCTGACCAATCTTTAAAGTTTATTATCTGAGAGCCACCTCACAACCTTTTGAATCTCTGTGCTCAACGTATCTTCCACCACTACTTTTTCTTTGTTTGATACTAGTAATGCAGCATCATCAGCGTATAAAAATATAAATTAAGGTCAATGATATATAATAAAAACAATAACAACTCTAAAACACTGCAGGACACCACAAGTAATGAGTTTTGACTGGATAATGGCCCATTGACATCAACCCTTTGATATCTAGAAGTAAGATAGGATTTAACCCACCTAATAGCCATTTCATTAAAGCCTAGAGCTTTTAATTTGTACATTAAATGCAATGATCTACCGTGTTGAATGCCTGTTACAGGTCTAACATAACCATTCCGCAGAGTTTACCTGAGTCAGCCTCCTTTCTTATTTTGTCTGTCAGAAACAACAGGCGGGATTCGGTAGAGTGAGATTTTCTAAATCCTGACTGAGGCTGAATAAAATATAATTATTTTGTATCTACTTTTTTTTATTTTTTCCATTATTATTGACACACACATAAACAGAAACTGGTCTATAGTTCCCCTCATCTATCTTACTACTCTTTTTATAGAGGGGGAGAACTTGAGCAGTCTTGAGCTCTGTTGGAACCTTACCCTGTTCTATTGACATATTTGTTATATGGGTAACAGATGGAGCAATAATATCTGCAGTGTCTCTAAGAAACCTGGCTTGAATATTATCCAGACCTGCAGCTTTACTAGTATTGAGTTCCTGAAGTCTCTTTGGGACCTTACCGTCACTCACTTTACTAAAAGAAAAGGATCCTGTCTGAATGCCAAATTGCGAGTAGTGCCTCTAGTGTACCTGCTCCTCATTGAATACATCTGAGTGATCAGGGGTCCGTTTCACAAAGCAGGTTTAGTGAAAACTCAGAGTCTGTTAACCCTGAAATGAGGGAAACTCTGAGTTTTCCGTTTCAAAAAGGGAGGTAACTCAAACCAGAGAAAGAGGGATAACTCTAGCCTGTTTCAGAGAGAGAGGTAACTTAAGCTCTTGGTCAGTTACCGTAGTAACAGACTCTATGAACCTAACCTGGTCGGGACCAGGTTTTTCTCACTGAACCTCAAGTTTCTCTCAGTCTCCGCCCTCTTTCAGAGCCACACACTCCATTTGATTTCCTCATTCATTCAGTCAGCAGGCGAGTTTTGGCGTAGCCTAGTTCTGCCGTCTATCATTTAAAAAAATCATTAAAAAAATCAGAGTCAGTATATTAGAAGTCCATTAGGCACAGTAGGTGGCGACTTTTTCACTAACATGGCATGTCCTTTTGATAACGATCCCGTGGATGAAGGTGCAACATTACTGCGCAGAGAATTAAATATTCATTGAGAGATGGTTATCAGACCGCGCATAGATGTTCTAGCATTTCCAGACAATTATCTTTTTGAGACCGTTTCACGTCACAGTCCATCATCTACATACAAAACCTAATCCGTCCTTACATTTGCAACATTACCAATCGTAGTCATGCTCTCACATCCCAGCAGATATTGTGTGTTGCGCTGCGTTTCTTTGCAAACGGAAGTTTTTTGTACAGTGTCGAAGCCAGCCACTGGCCTTCCTAAATTCTGGCTTAGGGCCAGCTCCTCTGCCTCCGTTAGAGGTGGCGGTGCTGGACCACCACCCGTTTTACGGACATCTGCCTTCTTTCTGTTGGCTGAGTAGAAGTCTGTGTTAGTTTAAATAGGATTAATTATTTAACAGAACATGATGTAGATGAGAAGACATTTATGTGTGTGAAACCAGCATTATGTTGGGGATAAAACAACTGCACAGTCAAACAGCCACTTAATATTTACTTTACAATGTAAAAGATGATCAAAGTGAGGTACCCCCATGAGATTATGCCGAGGTCTCACCTGTTTGAACAATGTTTTTATATTTCATCCTAAACTGCGGCCAAGTGCGCTTCTCCCTCGCGGGATTGGACCTAAATGAAATAAATTAATAGGCGACCAATCAAGCAGTTTTCCTCTGTAATATTATTGTGATTGCAAAGGACTACATTTAAACTTACGCACCCGAGCAGCGATGTTCTCCCACGCCGTCTCCCTCTCTTTTGCAGCTGCAGCGGTGTTGCACTTCTTTTTGAAAACATGTTCAAACTCGCCGTATTATCGCATTAAGATTTCTAGTTCTAGTGGGGTGAAAAACGCTGCCCTCCTCTTCCCCGTTGCCATGGCGACTCGTTGAATCGGGGCTCCATTGATGCTGACTTTTTATAGTTGTGGTGCACGCGCTTAACTCCAGGTGAAACTACTCCGAGTTGAATAAACTGACTCAAATCAGCTGTTCTGGAACCAGAAACTCAGAGTTTCCTATCTCAGAGTAGATCAACTCAGAGTTCAGGACTAGACTCAGAGTTTGTTGAACCTGCTTTGTGAAACGGACCCCAGGGAGCGTTGGTACAAGATTTTTAGCTACTGTAGTAAAATAGGTATTTAAATACGCCAATGTTATATGCCAAATATATGTCATAAAATCAGTGTTTTTTTTACATCAAAATCCCCGTCTTTTCTCTTCCTGTAAAACAGTCTCAAATGTTTGATGACTCATCCTGCACTCATGGGTTTTTACAAAAGTTCATCCAATCAAATGTGACTTTGGGCAAGTAGCATAATTCATTCATCTCTCTTTTGTCCTCCTCCTGATCTAACAACAGGTGAGGTAGATGTATGTGGAGCAAGCAGTCTTCTGTAGCTCCATTTCTTTCTGCAGCTCCATATCTCAATTTAATTCAACGGTCATTATTAGCATGAAAGTTTTAAAAACTATGTTGCCAAAGCATCAAAGTATAATTTTTCAAATATTTGGACAGTATAAAATAACAGTAATATGAACATTATCACAACATTAAGATTGATATATATTAATTTTATATATATATAGTAAATCTTATGCATGTTGTTGTTTTGTATTTATTTATCGGGACAGTGTACAGTTTTTAAAAGCAAGATTATTTGTGAAGATCATGAGATCAAATCCAGACTCAGTGACCACAGAACTGAGCAGCCTTCAACAGATTCTTCAACATGGTTGTGACTGCACTGATTGAACTGCAGCTCTTCATATCATCAGGCAGGACATTCCACTGAGTTGTGGCTTTCACAGAGAAAGCTGACTGTCCAAATGCAGTGCGACAAAATGGTATGATACAATCATGTATGGAGGATATTCTGGAGGATCTAATAGAACTTAATGAGCGAGTGTACACAAAGTCACATAGTGGAGGAGGGGCAAAACCATTTAAAATTTTATAAACTAGGCACAAATTTGAGAATAATCTAAAATTCTCAAAGCTCAGTACATTGTATCTCTCCAGTACCCTACAGTGATGGAACTGCATTGGCTTTTTGTTTTTAGAGTTTGTATAAGGACTCAAGAGGTTTTATGGCTGTTTGTCCAGCCTGACCCCAACATGTGATGCAATAAGACATATGGGAAAGAATCATAGCATGCATAAATATCTTGGCTGCGTCCAAAGAGAGACAGTTTTCAATATATCACACCAAGATATTTAAAATCAGTAACTATATCACTCTTTTCACCTTTTCATGAGAATATCAGTGTTATGAGGTTGTACCATGGTTTTAGAGAGAAACATACCTTTTGTCTTGTTTACATTTAGACTCAGACATGATTGATGAAGCCAATGTGTGATCCTTTCCAATGCAATTGTTAGCTTAGCAGCAGCTAACTCGGCTGTTTTTGCATGTGTGTACACAACTATGTCATCTGCATACATTTGTAGCTCTACATCATGACACTGTTTAGGGAGACCATTAATATATAGGCTAAATAATAGGGGACCTAACACTGACCCTTGTGGAACACCCATTGTTCACTTTTTGTTATTGGACAGTGTGTCACCAATTTTAACACATTGTATCCTATTAGATAAATATGAAGACATCCATGCCAGTGCTCTAGATGAGAAGTTAAATTAAGAGAGTTTCGATATTAAAACATCATGATTGATTGTGTCGAATGCTTTACGCAGATCCAAAAATACAGCACCAACTATTCTTCGTTTGTCAAGTCTTGATTTAATTTGCTCAATTAAGTGCAAGGTAGCAGTTTCGGTGGAATGATTTGCCCTAAAGCCATATTGCATACAATGTAGACCAAAATTGCTTATATTAAGAAATGTTGTCAGTTGTTTAATGACAACTTTCTCTTTCTCTTTTTTTTTTTTTTTTTTTTGCCTTCCTTAGTGCAGCATCTCTAGATTTCATTAGTTTCCATATTTGTGTATGTGTGTATGTGTGTGTGTTTGTGTGTGCTTATGAAGGGTATATGTTTAGGGAAGGATGAAGGGGTACAGTAGCTATATTGAAATTAATCCCCAGATAAAAGTTGTTATGGATCATATGTAGGAACAGAGTAATCCACTTAATAACCATCTCCCCAGTGACATTTCAACAGATCATATCACACTGTAATGGAGTATTAAAAAATACTACTACTAATAAATAGTAATGGTAATAATAATAGTAATATCTTAATGTCTTTATTAGTTATGAATCTTGTAATATCCTTTCATAAACATAAAAGATACATTTTAATTGGGGCAGTGTAGAGTCATGTTATGTTCAGAAGTCAGTGGTAGTAGAACACTGAGGAGAAGCAAAAAGAATGAGGACTCCATGCATGCAGTTTACTCTGCCTTCATCACAGCATGATGTAATAATGGCCTGGGGCTCAATGCTCTGCTATTAAAGTGCAGTGTATTGTGATAGCAATGAATGCATGGAGTCCTCTCATTCGACACGCTTGTTTTGCACCTATTAGAAAGATATAAAATGTGCAGATACTGTAACTACCTCATTTACTTCACAAAGACAAAATACCTACCTTAGATATTAAGAAACTGTTTGGAAGAACAGTTATACTCAGAAATTCCTTTATGTTAAAGTCTCAAATTTTTGGTAAAACATGGTATACAACAGTTGCATTATAATAATAAAATGAGCTACAGTTTAAATAAGGAAGAGACTAGAATAAGATTCTACAGGCATGTTTGCAGCCCTTTGAGGCTGAACATCAGCAGAGCGATGCATTGAGCTAAACAATGACTACCATTTACGCTTCTATTCCATGTATGCCACAGGGGCCAGACTGGGACCAGTTCAATTAACTCTGAAACTACAGAGCCACTACAGCTAACAACACCATGCTAACATGCTCACAATAAAAATTAGGGCTGGGAATCTTTGGGAATCTCACGATTCGATTCAATTCTTTGGTGTCTGATTCGATTCAGAATCGATTCTCAATTGAATTAATAGAAAAGAGGGGAGGGGCCTATTTTCAGTCTCTTGCTTCAGTATACGGTGTGCCGAACCATTTTTAGGTGTCCTTAGTCCACTGAAATACAATATGAAACATAACTAGCAGATAAGAAAAATGGTCCGCAGCCTTTTATTTTAAAAAGTTTACTGCGTTAATTAATGAATTTATCTGAAAGCATCCTTCTTGTATGAGAATAACAAAATGAGGTGGAGGCAGAGTGCTCCACTGTGTTATTAACGTCATGTCTCCAGCAGTGGAGAGCAGCCTCTCTGCTGCATCGTTAGCTCTGGGGAAAGACATCACTGTCCAACACGCTGAGCAGCTGTAGGGTTTTTGAGGTGAAACAGACTGAGCACTAGTGTTGGGCAAGTTACTGAAAAATAGTAATTAGTTACAGTTAATAGTGACTTCTCTCAAAAAGTAATAGAATTACTTTACCAATAACTGTAAATAAAAAGTGTAACTCGTCCTACAATCTCAGAGTTCAATCCACTCAGTAAGGGCTCCCTCCGTTTTTTTTCCCCACAACCCAAAATCAGTTCAGTTTAATCCAGTTTCACAAACATAAAGGAAAGACAACTCAAAAGTGTGCTCTGGGTTTTACAGCCGATCCACAACTCAAACCAGGAATAGCAGGGCCAGTTCAGTAACAGGTATTATTTACAATGTATAACATTATAACTCCAGAGACAAGGCTTATGTTTTACCACAAGTTGGCTACAATGATGTGGACTTTACAACGCAGCTCTGAAACACGGTATGGTCAGATGTTGTTGTGTTTGTGTTGTGTGTGTGTCTGTCTGCTGTCTTCTGCAGCTGTCCACTACATTCAAGTACGTAAGACAAAAGTAACGAGTTACGAGCCCATTTAAATTTCAGTAAGTGTTATTGCGTTATTTAATTTGGAGAAATAATTAGTTACATTACTAATTACCACCAAAAGTAGTTACTTTGTAACGTGTTATTCCCAACACTGCTGAGAACAGAGTTATTTTCTTCACCTCAGAGTTGTTTAAGTTGTTTAATGCTGCAGTGTGTGTTTGTCAACTGGTCTCTTTTGTTACTGCTGGAGTTTGCTGCTCCACTAAACGTAAGTCAAAGTCGTCTTGCATAGGTCAATTTTTACTCATTAAATCAAAAAATGCTTTCAACCACTGGCTTTTGTGAAGATGAATTCTATTGTATGCGTGCTGTAGACTGTCAAGGTGCTGCACTGGCCTCACTTGCCTTTTTGTTCGTTAACGTCACATTATTAACTAACATTTAGAAAATGGCTTTGTGAATCAATGCAGAATCGTCCATGTCCGCATTGGGAAGTTTTCCCCCACCCTTTAATAAAAATGTACATATAATGCAGGTATAATGTTTACCATGTTCACCAATTTAGCGTGTTAGCAAGTACAAAGTACAAAGTGTCATTAGCTTTACAGGTATTTGGTCATAAACCAAAGTAGCGGACAAATTAAAATTCTGAGCCAATGAAAGGCGTCATCATCTTGGGACCTTGAATATCTGTCCTGAATCTTATGGTATGTAACTATAGTTACCACAGTGGTTTAACACATTACAAGAGGAAAATGGAAGTCTGAGAGAAACCATGATGGATCTTCAGTACAGATTAATTGTCACTGGTATACCTGAAGTCTTGGCTGAAAATGAGAGCATTTTCCCCAAAAAGTCAACTGATAAAAAGTCTGGGCCGGAGCTAGGCAGTGAACCTTTCGGTGTCTCAGAAAAGTTTCCAGAGACGACAATAGAAAGGCTTAAACTGCTTCTACCAATTTATCACAGAGAAAAAAGAAGAGGCAAAAAAAGAAGTCTGACTGACAATGGGCTGTATGTGAATGATGAACATATTTGTTCCAATAAAGACTTGAAGCTTGAATAAGTGTAGGTTCTCAGTTAGGCAATATCAATTCACTTTGAATAATAAGTTTATTTAATGTAGCACAGAAATAAAATTTACAAAGTGCTTCACAGGAATAAAAGTTGAAATTAAGACCATAGAGACATACAAACAATAAGAACACATGCCACAAGTTAAATTTAACATAAAAACAAAACACAGGCAACAGGGTACCCCAAAAAGAAACAAACAAATGACCAATCACTTCACATCACACACAACTCAAGGTGACACAAAGGCCAATTTAAAAAGATAGGTCTTCAAATGTTTTTTTTTAAAAGCAGCTCTGGAGAATGCAAACCGTATGTGTAAAGGATGAGAGTTCCATAGTGTTGGAGCCACAATTGCAAAAGCACGATCACTGTTCTGATCAGGACCTACTGGACAGCCAGTAGGTCCTGATCAGAAGACCCACTGGCGATATAGGGATGGAGAAGATCACTGATGTACTCAGGTGCCTGTCCATGCAGGGCTCTATAAGTGATAACAAGAGCCTTCAAATGAATCCTAAAACGGATGGGAAGCCAATGTAAAGAACTTAAAATAGGTGTAATGAGAGTCATCCTGCTGGACCTGGTTAACAGCCTTGTAGCAGCATTCTAGACCATTTGTAGACAGTTCAGAGATGACTCGCTGAGACAAGTGAAAATGAAATTACAATAGTCCAGCCATGATATGAAACATGAATAATCATTTCGAGCTCTGGTTGTGAGACGACAGACTTGAGTTTTGTGATATTTTTTAGATGGAAAAAACATGTACAAGTCAATGATTTAATGTGCTGATTGAAATGCATAGCCTGGTCAAATATAACACCAAGATTTCTTAAGTTAGACCGAACAGTAGAGGAAAGGGACCAAATCCACTTAGCAACCTTGGGAGCTATACTGTCAGAAGCAATGATAAGAATCTCTGTCTAGTCAGTATTAAGCTGTAAGAAGTTGTCTGACATCCAGTCCTTAATGGTAGTCAGACAGTTGTGCAACACATATAGTTTGTCAGGTTATCAGGCTTAAAAGAGACATAGAGCTGAAATTGTCAGCGTAACAGTGATAGGAAATATCACCAAATTTGCTGATGACCTGAGCTAAAGGAAGCATATATAAAGCAAACAGAATAGGACCCAAAACAGAACCTTGAGGCACACCACAGGAAAGAGGGGTAGGAGGAGAACCAGTCCAAGGCGCTCCCTCTGTGATCCACAGAAAGTTGCACTAAGATTCAGCAGCACTAAAATGGAGCACTCACCCACATTGGAAGACATCATTATGTCATTTGAAACTCTGAGAGGAGCAGTTTCAGTGGAAAGCTTCTGACGGAAAACTGATTGGAATTTATCTAAAATGCTGTGTGCAGTCAAGACAGCAGTGAGCTGTTTGGCGACAACTTTGTCTAAAATTTTAGAAATAAAATGCAGCTTGGATATAGGCTTGTAATTATCGGGAATGTGTGGATCAAGGTTTGTTTTTTTCAGGAGGGGCTGAACAACTGCATGTTTGAAGTAAGCTGGGACACAACCAGATTGCAGGGAGCTGTTTATAATAGAGACCAGACATGTACCAATACACTCAAGTACATTTTTCAGGACGGAAGTGGGTAAAATGTCAACAGGACAGGAGGGTCTCATACTACCCACCAGATCAGTGACGTCTTGCATGGAAATTGGAGAAAAACAGTCCAGAATTGACGGCCGAACAGCATAAGTAGAGAGGGGAATAAATTAGGGGATAATGCTAGCTCTGACATCTCTAATCTTATCAACAAAGAAGGAGAGAAAATTGCTGCAGTCCTTATTTGACCAAACAGACACATCCGGAGGTGCAGGAGTGACAATGTTGTTAATGATGTCAAACAGGACTTTGGGGTTGCGTGTACTGGTGGAGATGAGATTGGAAAAATAAGAAGCCCTGGGTGAACCTGAGTACATGAATAGCTAACCAGCCAGGGTACTTAGCCTGCTACTTAGCTTATATACAACAAATGCACGTATATAATACTCAAAGGCATATATTCTCAAAATTTCACAGAGAGAAAATGCTGAACTGCACACTAGCTCCAGTTATACAGCAACTAAAATGGAGACTGGTGTAACGGACTTTATGTAACTTAACAATGACCACCAGAGGGAGCTCAACACCATGAAATTATACCTGGAATTGGACAAATGATATGAATTACCAGCACACTCTTTCTTTCTTTTAATCAATTCAGTTTATTCTTTTCACACAAAATTTAAGCTGCGACTTGTAATATCATAATAAATATTCCTGGATTGAAGAAGAAGGCAGAAGAAACAATAATGATAATACCTGCCCCCTTTTCAAAATAATCTGGATAGTCTACCAGGACTTTTAACACTCATCTAAGACACATGTGGATGCTCATATTTGACCCAAGACTTAACATGAATATTACTCATTTAGTTCATATTATCCAATTACTCTCTCTCTATACATTTTCTTAAAGTGAATAATAGTTGGAGAACATTTGAAATGATTCTTAAGAGAATTCCACATTCCATTTTGACTGTACACTGAAATACACATCTGCTTCAATGTACTACGTGCATACATGGTTCTAAAATAATATTTCCTTCTGTGATCCTCATCAGCTGATCCCAACACAAACAACCTTTGCAAATTTCCAGGCAACAATCTCAAAGTTTTTGGCTCTGTACATAACTGAGTATTTAATCCCATTGAATCTTTCAGTTTTATCATAGACAGTCTGTTAGTATGCTCCCTTGAATCCACCTTATTTATAATTCTTGTTGCTCTTTTCTGTGGTGTATAGAATGGTTTTATATTAGTTCCATATGTGTTACCCTATATTTCTATACACTAACTGAAATATGGTAAAATAAAATAAAAAAAATACAACATTTGAAGTGTTTTGTAGTCCAACATGTACTTTACTTTGTTTAGAACTGACATACTCATGTACACTTTTGTCTTTATATAAGCTATGTGAGGTTTCCAAGAGAGTTTGCGATTGAGTCAGATCAAATTACGGGCTTATGTTCTGAGCAGAGGATATAAATATATACATGAATGTAGTTTATAATAGGCCTACATTTTAATGCAATATTATACCCAAAGAGATAAAACTGAACTTTTATTTCTAGAGTATAGAACAAGGTCAGTAAAATAGGACAACTAAATATAGCAGCAGACACAGAGACACAAAGGACTTCTCTGTGTCCATGCATTAAGTAGAAAGAGGCAAATGTCCCAACATTACAGCAAACGTTTGCCCCCTTTTATTATACAGTAATAAGATAAATATTTAAGTTGCAAAATAGCCCTCTTTCTCACCTTTTCTCACCTGAGAAATTGGTGAGAATCAGGCAAGCCTTTGTAAAATGTAAAAAATGTTGGTTGTGGAGAAAGGTTGAAAAAGTGATGTAGTCCATGATGGTGGTAGGGGGAGAGGAAGGGGGATGACAGTGTGAAAGGGAAGCAGCTGTAGGGACAGGGAGGCTGTAAGGTCTGTGTAGCTAGGGGAGGAGGAGGGGACAGCTGAGGAAGTTGTGCTGAGCCTGTTAAAAAACATATTCATCTCAGTCAGTGTATTTACATACATTTCTTAAGTAACCTTGCTTTCTCCAGTAAGCTGAACCTTAAACATTATGTAAATGAGAAACCTACTTACAGCACTCAGTTAGGAGTTTAGAGAAACCTGGTTCCCCACCTAGATCAACGATTGATTCAATTATTAATGGAAATTAATTGATAATTGATCAATAATCAACATTCCTAGTGTATACAAAGCCTCCTAGGGTTCATATGGTAGAAAAAATATTGAATTGGAAATCTGTGCTAAACCATGCAAACAGATTGATAACTTAGACATCTTAACACTATTCAACCTCTCATTACATTTAATAGAAGGCTTATAGTTCCCATGAACACAAACTCACTGAGCGCTCCTCCAAATATTTTTCTTTTTTACAATGTGAAAAAGAAGCTCCATGCAGTGGCTTTATGCTGTAAGTGTTAAATGTGTTGGAGGCTTCTTCTGTTTTGGGTCTTAATAGTGTGTTGGTGTGATTGTCATGTCTTTTCAGTCGTGTCATGTTTCTCCAGACAAACATTAACTTGTCTGTGCTTGTCACTGATCTGTATCCAGTCCAGGACTCCAGTTAGTGTTCATATGTGTTGTTTTAAATTATTATTTTACCTTGTTTCAACCTGGCGCATTTCTCACAAATGTGACTATCGTGACTCTATAGGCCATGCTAACTTTGCACTTGCCACCTCTTTTATAGAGACTCAGGGAAACGAGGGCTCACACATAACATTGGGCCTTGGTTACAGGTTTGGCTATCAGCAATAATTAATGATTATCAAAGAGGATTACTGATTATTAAAATCAATAGAAATTATTAATAAGAACTAATAATTACAGGGAACGACCCTGGGGTCAGGGAAAAGATAGCCAATCGATTGATTCAGTCTCATAAAATTTACTAAGCTATCAGTTTGGAACTCTGATTTATAATTTACTTAACTATAACCAAAATTACCATATCAATAGGTAGTTAAGGTTGAAGGATTTTGGAGTTCTTTGCAGAGCAGAGGTTGGCAAAATTCACTCTTGTGCAACATTAAACAGATATATATATATATATATATATATATATATATATATATATATCTAAAAGCATTAAAAGCATTTATTTAAAAAGATAACAAAAGTAAAAACACACAATATGTAATCTAGCTAGTGCGACTATATACAGGTGTGTGTGTGTGTGTGGTGTGTGTCTGTGTGTGTGTGTATGTGTGTGTGTGTGTGTGTGTGTGTGTGTGTGTGTGTGTAGGAAAACAGGTGCAAAAAATAAAGGCAGAACTCAGACCATGTGCTGGCTGAGACAAAGGAAAACTACAAAGATGACGAAATCAAAGATGGTGAAATCAAAGATGGTGAAATCAAAGATGGCGCTGGAACCACATATTCCATTGTGCTGTGAACAAGGGAGGACAAAAGCAAAAGGGAGTGTGTCTTCTTTGTTCTGCCTCCGTGTGTTGAACACGTGTTAGGTCAGAACAAAAAGTGTGTAAATGTATGTCTATGTTAAAGTCAATTTGTGTAGGATATGATGCCAAGTTAGTAAAGAAGATAGTTAGCTGCATGCAAGGCTTAGTCACTGGATTTAACATGTGTGAAGCATGCTAACATCAATTTAGTGGTGTGACTATACAGTAACCTGACTATAAACAGAAATCACAACAATAGAGCTCAATGAATAACCTTAAATCAAATCAATACATGTATATCGATATTGATTAAATTAAGCGGTTCTGTGCTTTAGCCATGTGCTGGACTATACTGTGCCCAGTATGTTACCAAGTCCATGGAGAAAGAGATACTTTGTTTTGCTGCTTTGATGAGTCCAGCGGGTGAACCAGGCTGGGGAAGAGCTGTGGCTCTGAGGCTGAATGGTAATGGCTTTGCTGGGCTGTCGGTGATCCAACTGTGCAGGGCCAGAGGGCCCAGGTCACTCCTTTGTTCAGTCCTTACAGAGATAGCGGCAAACTAACTCTGCTTCGTGGCTCCTGTGCTTGTAAAATCAGCCAGCAGACCTGTGTAGTAGCCGCTGGCACTAGATAATTTGGTTACTGAGTCTTAGGCAGGCTCTCACATCTTCTGCCACAAAGAGAGAGCTAAGCAGCTGAACTGCTCCCTTAGCAGCAGTGAGGAGAAAGAGGAAGTGGAGAGGGGGAGCTCTGGTTTTGTTAGCCTGGGTCCATGGGTGGAGTTCACATTTGGGTGCGAACAACCAAGGACTCTGGGAAATTGAGTTTCTTAAGGACTCCCTTTGTTTCTTGTTGAAACATGTGGGTGGCCTGTGAGACCCAGCAACAACGTGTTTTCAGGCAAGCTGCATGAGCCTCCTGAAAATGATGTTAACATGAATTTGACATGAATCATTTCAAACGTTTATCTCTGTGTCAGACTGAGTGTAAACACAGAAACCAGCTGCCTTTAATGGCCATTATGGCCATAATGTAATGTTATTACAAAGAGCTAAAATTTTAGAAGGTAAAAATTTTCATAAAGTGATGAACACAAGGACACCCTTCCTTTTTCACTTGTTTAAATCTAGCTTAACAGCATGAGTTTTGTTCTCTCTGCCAGATGTAATTTATCAATGTTTTATTAAAATATTTCTCTCTGTCCCTCTCCCAGTTTGTTCTCAGTTCTCTCGAGGTGTCTACGCCATTTTTGGTTTTTACGACAAGAAGTCAGTAAACACCATCACATCCTTCTGTGAGACGCTTCATGTCTCTTTCATCACACCTTCATTCCCAGCAGAGGGAATGAATCAGTTTGTTCTCCAGATGAGGCCGGACATCAAAGGACCACTAGTTTCATTAGTGGAGTACTACAAATGGGAAAAGTTTGCCTATCTATACGACAGTGATAGAGGTAATGAGGCCATTAATGAATGGACTGTTAAATAGAAATTTGAGTGTTTTTATTGGATTTTCAGAAGATTTCTGCATCAATGTGATGAAGCACCTTGATTTGTTTCTGGTTTAAAATGTACTATATCCCAATATGTATTGTTAGTGTAATAATGAAATTACATACAGTATACTGTAGGTAATTATTTTATAATTGCAATATGATCTGTAAATTACATATAGTATACTGTATGTAATTATTTTAGAAAAGCAATGTCATCTGTAAATTACATACAGTATACTGTATGTAAGAAGTCAGTAAACACAAATTACATACAGTATACTATACACTCACTGGCCACTTTATTACCTTACCTGTGCAATCTAATGCAATCTAATACAACAGCTCTGTCATAAACTCTACATTTACGAGGCCTATACATTTTCAGTTTTTGTTGACATTCTCAGAAAGGTCATAATTCTACTTTATGTTTATTATTGAGGTCATAGTGAGTGGTGGTGGTGTACTGGGGTGCATTATATTGAATGGTGTTCCTAATATTTTGTCCACTCCATTAACATAAATGAGGAATATTGGGAACACCATTCAATATAATGCACCCCAGTACACCACCACCACTCACTATGACCTCAATAATAAACATGAAGTAGAATTATCACCTTTCTGACAATGTCAACAAAAACTGAAAATGTATAAGCTTTGTAAATGTAGAATTTATGGCAGAGCTGTTGTATTGGATTGCATTAGATTGAGACCTAATGAAGTGACTGGTGAGTGTATATAATCATTTTATAATTGTGATGTCATCTGTAAATAACATATAGTGTACTGTATGTAATTATTTTATAATTGCAATGTCATCTGTAAATTCAATACAGTATACTGTGTGTAAGAAGTCAGTAAACACAATTATATACAGTATACTATATGTAATTTACCATGTTTTTAAATCAGGTGATGGAGATTTTCCTTTTGGCATCTTCTTTTGAATTAGTTATAGTCAAATGCATTACTTTTATTCCCAGTGTAGTCACATTCTTATCATATGATTATTATTGTTTTGTCTACTTTTAGTGAGTGAAAACTAAAGACAATTTGGTTTAAGTCAGCAGAGCTTAATAAAATTTAATTTTTTTATGGCTGAGGCCCAAGCATTTAAGTTCTGTTGGGCCATTCATACATGGAAAATGGTATAGGTCACATGTGAGTTGTTGGTCCAACTGGCTGTCATGTTTGAATGGTCCTATTTTACATCCACAATATGCCATCTAATTATTTTTTTAACCTCTGTAGACTACAGTTGAACTTAAGTATTATGATTCACTGATTGTGTCTTATGTCTGTGTTTTTGTGTGTAGGTCTTTCTACTCTTCAGGTCATTCTGGACACTGCAGCAGAGAAAAAATGGGTTGTCACAGCAATAAATGTAGGAAACCTGAAAGATGAGAGGAAGGATGAAGCCTACCGCTCCCTGTTTCAGGTATAGATGCTGTATTCATACATGCAATCCACCCTCAGTCACACACACACACACACACGCACACACGCACGCACGCACGCACACACGCGCGCACACACACACACACACACACACACACACACACACACACACACACATACACACATTTATGTTCCCCTCTGGAGAATGAGTTTCAATCATCACTGAGTTTGTTGTTGTACTCATCTATTAAACACTTTATGCATTGAAGTCCTCTACAGTTGCACTAGGTTCAACTTCCTTGCTCATTTATTCTCAGTGCATAATATAACCAGTCCCCACAAACTCTCTTGTAGACAGTAGTTTTCAAACATTTTGGGCTGAATAAGCACTCAGCAGTCACAGCTGTGACCAGAATTGTGAAAAAACAGTAGAAAGGTGAGGCACACATCACTGAAGGTAGAAGTTCCTCATTGCACCTCTTAATCATGCAACAGTGTGGGTGTGTTCGATTTAGGTCACTTAAGCTCCATTGGGAACATTACAGGGGGAGGTGGGGAATGAAATATTCTCTATGCTCCTTGGTAAATTAACTCATGGTTCTGGACAGTATTTTAATCATGGGGAAATCACAGGATCTGGTCTGTAACAGACATGGACATTCAGCAGGACAAAGCTAAAGGAGAAAGCCAAAAGCCTCCCCAGGGGGGCGCCAGAAAGTCGAAGTTGAGGCAAAGATACTGCTTGAGGTGAAGAAGAGTCATAAATCTTACTCCTCTGAGTCATAGCTCAGTCAAATCTGAACACACAGACATGAAACCCATATTGATATCATTCAGTGTGACTTACACCTCCAGAGGATATTCAGGTTATTTATGTTCCATACAAATATAACGTGATGATGGTAAATACATACGCAAGCACGCCCTCAACTCCAGTCATGTAGTAGCCAGTGAATGAAGAAAGCCTATAGGCAACACCATGAAATTAGAATGAAAGTAAGGATCCTGATCCTGTGGATCAACAGGAGACCAATAAATCCTGGCATTCTGAAATAGTCATTGACTTTAAATCCAGATGTTTGCTGGAAATGGTAGCTGTCAAAAATGCCCCACTGTGCTCTGTTAAAACAGTGTTGTTCTGTTAAATTTGTTGATTGATAAATGTTAAATGTTATCCATTACTCATCTGTGATTTTAGGACCTGGAAATTCGTAAGGAGAGACGCATCATCCTAGACTGTGAACAAGACAAAGTCAAAGACATCATGGAACAGGTTGATACCAGTCTTACTACTACTACTACTGCTAATATAGGAATATCATCTTTAATATTGAGTGGACTCTGTTTTCACAAGACCAACAGAGGGGTGAATCTTCTCTGGTGAAACCATCTTCCTAGTAGCAATACATCCTAGCCTTAATTTTCCAATTTAAATTTCATATCTTTCATATTTACATATACAGATAATTCAGGCGTGTTCATTTAATGGGTCTAAATCAGGAACACCAGTATTTGAAACATGTAGCTTGTGATTAAGTACTATCAAACTCCTTTCTGGTGTTTCTCCTTCTCTGTTGGGCTTCGGCAGACCTGCGAGCACCAGTTCCAGGCCTGGTATCTGTTCTTCGCAAGGCTCTCTCTGAACATTTCAAACCAATCACAGTGTCCTTAGGAATCATGAACATGGCAGCCTTCATGACAGGGCTACCTGTGCTATGTTGAATCAAATAGTTCATTGATTCATTATCTTTGTGAATAGATTATTTAAATCCATCTATTCCTTAATCCATCTATTCATCCACTGGCAGCTGTTTTCAGGTCAGGGTTGCTGACCCATCAATTTATCTTCTATAAGTACAAGCTTAAAACTGGACAGTTTTTTTAAGTCGTGAAAAATGAACATTTTGGAGATGCGTGGTATTCATCAGAGAGCCACAATAGGGTGGCAAATGTTAAAAAAACACAATAATACATGATTTTCATGACTTTTTATAATTGTCCCTTGTTTATTATTAACACAGGTTTTACTCTTTTCTGACCAGGTGATCACTATAGGCAGGCACGTGAAGGGATACCACTACATCATTGCTAATTTGGTGAGTCACTGTCTGTCTGCTTCAACCTGACCGAACACTTTGGCTAGTGGGCTCAGTTCCAGTCTGACCAAATTCTGCTTCTGTGTGGCTGATAAATGAAAGTGATGGTTAAAGGGCCAGATATTGTTAAAAAAACATTTTGCTAGGTCAGGTGTCAAATAACAGGTTTACAGTCAACAACCCCAGGGGGCCAGCCTCCTAGTCTGAGTAATGGGCCCAAACAAAAGTACAAGACAAACAATGACATATATAATGTAATGTAATGTATTAAGAGGCTATGTTTATGTCTCAGGACTTAACTGGAAGAGCAGTGAATTTGTGCCTTCTAGGGGTTTGCCACCATGGCTGTTGGGTTTCTGTGTGCCAACTGTTTTCTGTAACCAGTGCTGTTGTAAAACTGGGTCAAATGGGCCAGTGCCCTTCGAACCATGAGCTACAGTGCACGCCAACTCATTGATAATCAACTGAGAACCAAAATAACCAAGAAAAAAACCCATGTGTTGTGTTTACTGTCACAGAAGACAAATTAATCTCATGTTCATGTTCAGTGACGATTAGAGAAAAGTCAAAAAACTGAAAACAGATTTGTGTATCAGAAATTTGCTTTTTCTTCTTTCCTCTCCCATTAATCATCTCACAACCCCTCAGATTTATCCAGTGACCCTTTTGAGGGGCCTGGATGAGGGAGTCCAAGTCCCTCAGGAGGTTCTGGTTGAGCTAATAGAGCTGCCATCACTTGTGTTTTGATAAGTGACTGTTGCTCTGGTGTGGGATTTTTCAATTCACCAAGCAAAGCTGTCAGTTTAGTACCCATGGCAGCCTATTTGGCCAATTCATCTGCAAAATTGTTACCTTTTGCCACCAGAGTGACAGATGTGTTATCGCAACTCCATGAGTTATGGGTGTGCCATCAGCTCTCTGAAAACCGCTTTCTCTCCATATGTTACCAAAAATATGACAGACACCATTTGCGTAGGTGGAGTCTGTATAGATGTTAACATTCTTCCCTTCTGCTAGTTTGCAGGCTGCTGTTAAAGCCTTGATCTCTGCTAGCTGTGCTGAACAGGGTTGATCAAGCCCTTTTATCTTAGCTTGAGAAACTGCATTGTCATTCAATTTGGTAATGCCATAGCCAGCATGGCTTCCTGTCTCATCCCTAAAACATGAGCCATCAACAAAAAGTGTTAGCTGTGCCTCAATTTGCTCATTGTACATATCTTTTCTGGCTTTTAGAAATGAGTCTGTACAAAGTTAATGGATGTCCCATAGTTCGATCTGCGTAAAGCATTTGACACAGTCAATCAGGATGTTTTATTATCGAAACTCTCTAAATTTAGCTTCTCATATAGAGCACTGTTGTTGGGTTTGAAAGGAGTGCATTTGGTTATTAGTTATAACTCATAATTATCAGAGATAATTATGGATTATGTCTGGATGGATTTTAAATTATGGATGGTGGATAACAAGCGAGCAGGGCGGCGCTATCTCCCACGCTATCTGGCCATCAGATGTATGGAAAACGTGCGTGATTAGGTGGATGTGTAGGCGTGTGTGTGTGTGTGTGTGTGTGTGTGTGTGTGTGTGTGTTAGTAAAAGAGAGGGGAAAGAGAAGGGGGAAGACCGACTCTCGGTCCCGCAACCGTGAGAGGAGAGCAGTGGTTGCTTTTTCTACAGAGATCGCGCGTACGGATGGTGGTCATTACGCACGTTGTCTGGTTGTGAACTGACAAAACAACTTACTTCTCACTCGCAGTGGTACAAACACAGAAATCTAAATGGGATAACACAAACAGTATAGTGTGGTGAACACAGGCTAAACAGGCAGCAACTTAAAAATACTCCTCGGATTACAGCAGCAAACGGGACTTGGCGGTCCGTTAAAACACACAACAACAGTACAAGCACTAAGCTTATAAACACACAAATCTAATATTATCTCTGCCCAGACGACTTCTCTCTCGTGTCGTTCTCCGGAGCAAGCCGGTGTGTGTGTTTGTGTGTGTGTGTGTGTGTGTGTGTGTGTGTGTGTGTGTGAGTCCATCAGTGAAATCCAGCAGCAGGTCCTCCGGTGCATGGTACTGGTGGCGCCATCCGTGGTTTCTCAAGGTTGACGGCGCTGATTTCTCGGCGAGCAGCAGAGAAACACAGGATGGTCGACTCAGTCGGTAGACAGTGGGGCGTAGAAGTTATCCGCGTCTCCGTGAAGCAAATCTTTTCTTCCTTCTGCAGGTAACACTGAGAGTGCTGGGTTGCAACAACAACTCTCGCGGATCCCGTAATAGTTTTGTCCAGCGAGGGGAGAAGCTCCAAAAGAAAAGGGGGATAAGCACACGTGTACGATTCCTCTTTGATGGTAATCCAGCTGACCGAAAAAGCGAACCTTCTCCTGATCACAGATACGCTAAAAGAGGACACTATAACAAATAGAACTGGCTGTAAAGTTTTCCAGGTTGGGTGAGAGAGACTAAGAACAAAGCTTTCGAATGACTTATAATTAAATTTATGTCTAAGGTTGATAATTAGGCTTGAGTTGAAAATGGCTGCAACTCAACCTCCTCGGCCAGTGTCTCGAGGAATGTGAGTATTAATATGACTGGGGGGAGTGGATTCATTTAGGCTGACATATTCTTCATGACACAGTCAGGTTTCAGTAGACGAAATAAATCAATATGATAATCTGAGATTAAATCGTTTACTAATACGGCTCTACATGATAGTGATCTAATGTTTAAGAGTCCACATTTAATTCTCCTATTTTGTTTTACTATTGCAGTTGTGGTTTTAATTTTTATCAGATTTTTATAAATTAATCCTCCTCTGTTTACTTTAGATTTAATTGATTTAAGTGGTCGGGGGACAGACACAGTTTCTATGTGGTTTAGAGTAGGTAACTGCTCTAATGGAAGCGCAGAGAAGCGTGTAGGACTGCAGCTCTGCCTCCTGGTCTCAACTCTGGGTTGTCATGGTTTTGGTCTACTAATAAACTCAGCCATATTTCTAGACATGAGAGCAGCTCCATCCAAAGTGGGATGTATGGTGTCTCTCCTAATCAGACTAGATCTTCCCCAGAAAGTCTGCCAATTATCTATGAAGCCCACATCGTTTGCTGGACACCACCTCGACAGCCAGCGGTTGAATTGTGACATGCGGCTATACATGTCATCACTGGTCAGATTAGGCAGGGGCCCAGAGAAAACTACGGAGTCCGACATTGTCTTGGCATATGTACACAGCGACTCAACATTAATTTTAGTGACCTCCAATTGGTGTAATTGAGAGTCATTCATGTCCACATGAATAACAGTCGTCCCATATTTGCATTTATCCTTAGCCAGCAGTTTTAAATTTGTTACAACACAATCTAACGTAAACAACCCTATCTAACACTGTCTAAGCTTCTTCTATTTTGAACCTATTCAAACTCTTTCAAAGCACTATTTAAATATTGTCCAAACTGTTTCAAAACATCACACCATAGCAGCTAGCACATATTAAAGCATCAGTTAGCACATAGCAAAGCATCACACCATAGCACATCCCAAAACATTTACCCAAACATTCCCCAAAACATGCATGCATTACATTAAACTCTTTTCTGCCATTTTTGTTAATCACAGTATTTTATAACATCATTAGCTTCTTTAAAGTAGAGACATTTGTTACCTGTTGCCCGTTCAGATGCAATCTGAAGCCAGAAACAACAATGTTAGCAGATGTGGTAATAGGTTCTGCTTATCTTTATTGGTGGCCACTGTTGCCCTGGTCAACAGATTTTCTGTCCAGGCCGCAGGCTCCCTGTGCCTCTCCTGGCTCGCTCACCAATTTTATGTGGTGGAAAAACTCTTCAGATGGGCCAATAAATTTTCAGGTCTCCCACAACATATTTGTTCCAAGAATCAAGCTGTTCCAAATTCAAAGAAATACAACGAAACTGGCAGCGTTCAATGTAATAAGATTTACTGTGTATCAAGTGCAATACAAATAAACTGAGGCTTGGTCCATGGATCAATTACCTGAAAGACCACAAACATCGTCTTAGATACTCTTCATATCTCCTCCTACGGTGGAGCCTGTCTTATTTGATTTTCTAGAACTCCTCCTTGTTTTACCAAATACTGGAATTTTACACCAGTGTTTCCTAGACTCCCTTGTAAACCCCTCCCCTGGTGATGTCACTTCCAATAAAGCTCCTCCCTGAATGACGTCATTAGTGACTTTGACATTTTGGCCATAATTCAAATATGATTCAGTTTGGAAACAGTGGTGTGTCAAACTTCCCTAAAATTAGAAATAAAAATAAGGCCTGTGGCCTTTAATCAAATATCATAAACAATTAATCAAATATCATGAGCGCTAACCTTTCCTTGACTTTCCTTTAAATAATTACCCATCCTATATACTGTCCCTGCGATGATATGCCACTACTCCCCGCTTACGTCTTCAACTACACTCTCCTCCTGCTCACTCTGTTCCTTGGCTGCCCTGTCACATGCCTGCTTCTCTGCCTGGCAGTGGCCATGGCCAGCCACCTCTTCTCTTCCACCTGTTGCTGCATAATGGTGGGTACTGCTATTGCTGTAGATGTGAAAGCCACTGCTGCAGCCCCTGCAGCAAACCTTTTTGTGATTTTTGCACATTTGGCGGCATTGGCATCTAGATTTTTCAGTTATTTGGCCCACACTTCCTCTGCACCCCCCTTCTTTCATTTTTGCTCATCCATCTTGGCAATTGACAAAGATGCCCTCTTTCATGCACAGATGTTTGGCTCTGAGACAGCATCTGACACAAGAAATGGAGGACTGAGGAGGAGAGGCGGGGCCGGCCCAGTAAGAGATGTGATTGGGCCAGCCTAGTGTCATTGTAGAAAAAGAACCAGTGGGCCACTGTCCCTGCTTTATTTGCCTGTCGTTAGCAATCAAAAAATGAATATTAGAAATTTAAATTATATCGTCCCCAAGGTGCATGGGCCCACTGGGAAAATGCCTGGTATGCCAGATTACCAGTTCAGCACTGCCTCCATCAGATTAGTAGAAATATGACAAACATGCACTAAAAGGTAGTCAGTGTTAAGAAAAAGTCATCAATTTAAATGAACGTTGTCTCTGTGTTCCAGGGTTTTGTTGATGGCGACCTCTCTAAAATCCAGTATGGAGGAGCAAATGTATCTGGGTTTCAGCTAGTAGACTTTGATGATCCCGTGGTGGCAAAGTTTGACCAACGATGGGAGGCTTTGGAAGAAAAGGAGTATCCTGGAGCTGATACACGGATCAGGGTAAGATTTAGACATTCATTAGTTCACACTTAGGTTAGTATGAATTGTTCCAGAAATTTACAGTATGCTGTGTGAGGAGGAGCTGGAACCTGCCTGGTCCAAGGACCAGAGAAGGATTACCAAGCTAATTATAACAATAATAATGCTAATAATAATAATAAGAAGAATAAGAATAGTTTAATAAACAAACCTAATACTACAATTCCTAAAATTATATCGTGAAGCACTGTGATGTCTGCTGTAAAATTATAATTGCTTTACACATGATTTGAACAACTTTTTATTAGGAAACTTCATGATCTTGACTAGAATTTCTGTTGGACTTTTAAATGGTGACTCAGCATATGTAATGATGAGCAGCCAGAGAGAGAAAAAGTTTAACAGGTCACAGCACCCACAGTGGATGATGGCTTAAATAACTGAATCAAAGGTTCTAATACATCCTATAAGAACTACTCAGCAGGCAGCACAAGGATGATGTTACAATATCTCTTTCTCTGTTCAGCCATAACATGCAGGGTCTTTGTGTGTTTGCATGTTTCAGTACACCTCAGCCCTTACGTATGATGCCGTCCATGTGATGACTGAGGCCTTCCGCTTCCTCCACAAGCAGAGGATAGACATGAGTCGTCGTGGCAACAGTGGGGACTGTCTGGCCAATCCAGCAGTGCCCTGGGCACAAGGGGTGGAGATTGAACGTGCCCTTAAACAGGTAACTGTGAGGAGAGATAGACTGACCCAGTTTTATGAAAGCTGGTAACTGTACAGCCTTTGGTGATGGTGGTAGGGTGTAAAAAACATGAAAACAGAGTGCGACTGAGTCGAACTGTTGAACTGAAAGTCAAAAGCTTTAACTGCACTGCTGGTTCTTATGGTTGATTTAAGTTCATTATGAATGCGCAACACTTGTCGTAATAGACCATTTTCAATTTTCATTTGATGATTTAATGAGCCATTATTTATTGTTTTTCATTTTTCATAACAAATGACAAAAATGTTATCCTAATTTTAACCCTGACCTGAAAAGTGAGCTACTTTTAGAACTGCAGATTTTGTGTACCATTACATCTCTGGTGGCCGCTAAGGAGTCCAGTGAGGAAGAGTTGTTGTTTCAAACAGTCAGTAGTATTTAGAGAAAAAGAGGTTGAAGTGAGCAACTGCAACAGCCACATGTTTTCTAGAGATACCTATGAGATAAATAAAAAATACAGTTTTTATTGATTTTTCCTTTGTGTGTGTGTGTGTGTGTGTTTGTGTGTGTAGGTACGTGTAGATGGTTTAACAGGGAATATTCAGTTTGACCAGTACGGGAAGAGAGTCAACTACTCAGTGACAGTCATGGAGCTGAAGAACAACGGACCTGTGAAGGTAACTGAAGAATCAATTTGACATCATCATGATAGCATGTAGCCATGTGTAAGATATATAATCTATCTGTGTGTGCATGTATTTTTTTAGATTGGCTATTGGAATGAGGTGGATAAGATGGTGGTGACAAAGTCAGACCTTTACCCTAACGACACCATGGGAATGGAGAACAAGACAGTCATCGTTACAACTATACTGGTAATAAACACCATGACACTAATGGGCCAGATGTAGTGAAAGAATGGCAATGTACAAGTGTACGCTACGGTTGTCTGTGAGTTTGCATCTGCAATCTGCGTGTATTTAGCATCAGATTTACTAAGACTGCACTGGGTACAGTCCTCCAGTGAGGGAGAGCTCATTCTGCCAGTGAAGGAAAGCTCATTGGCACAGTTCAGCAGCAGGATTTCTAGGATATTACCACAATCTTACTACAAAATGTATACTTTGGCCACAGTTCAACTCCACTGGAAATAAATTCAAAATAAGACTCTTTAGCATATATCTTAATATTAATGCATTGGAAGGCAATAAACATGTTCATGGGAAACAAAAAGGGGATGATGTGACAGAGTAACACAAAATACACATAAGCCATCAGTGAAGAGGGAGAGACAGAGCAGCAGGTCCAGCAGTTCAGAGTGGAGCAGGTGGAGGCAGAGGTGTTAATTCTGGGGTAAATGCAGCCAAAAACTCACTTACATGTCTTAACTAAAGAAAGAAAATATAATTGCAGACTATAGCGATTTTAGAATACATTCATGATCAATTTCAAATTGAAGTTTGATGAAAACAAACCAAAACTTCCCATGCTCATTACAATAATCAGATATTGTGTTCATTAAGAAAAGCACCGGGCTTTAGTTATAAGGCAATATGTAAATGCACATTAGATATAGCCTTGTCTTGGCTCTTGTAAATTCCGTCTGTGCTCTGTTTACACCTGCTTTTCAGAGGCAGAAGATCTTCCCCACAAACTGCATGATGTTAGCAGAATACATAATCAACCTCTGTTAACATGTTTTCTCCTATTATTTGTAGGGGATTAATTCAAATTTTATGTTATGTAAATCTATGGTCATGTATAGTAATAAACCTTTTCATGAGGGATTGTCAAAGTCACAAAGATTCTTTCATGAAGAATGTGGTGCAAAAATGATGCAAAGTGATGATATTAATAAATGTAACGGCTGTGTTTTCTGTACCTTTAAAACCGAAATGACAAAATTGAGGGTGAGGTAATATTAGTGTCATGTTGGTTTCATAGAAGACACATCATAATATGTTTGCATCACTGTAAAGCATAAAGCTTCTATTATCGAATTGGTTCAGACGAGTCCAGGTGATACCAGTTGGCCAGGAATGCCATATAGTTAGCAATAACTGATAAAGCAATAGAGATTAATCTGTGTGTGTGTGTGTGTGTAGGAAGCCCCCTACGTGATGCTCAAAAAGAATGCTGAGCTGTTTCAAGACAATGACCGCTATGAAGGTAGGTGTATATGTATATGTATGTATGTATGTATGTATGTGTGTGTGTATATATATATATATGTAAATGTGTATACTTTTTTTTTTAATATTTTATTTTTTATTTTCAGATTTATTGTCAGCAATTATACAGAACACAGAACATCAAAGAAACCCTAATTCCTTTCCTGTATAAACCCAGTTAGAAAAAAAAGTCATGGAGTGAAAAACAAAGAGGCCCTCTGGCTTGCCAGAAGTGATCACATCCCTAAGGTGATGTGCCTATATACTCTAGGAAAGGCTGCCAAATTTTCAGAAAGGTATTGTATCCATATGTAATCTTTTCAAGAGGGATACAGCTGTTCATTTCCAAAGACCATCTATCAATGTTATATATATATATATATATATATATATATATATATGTAGACGGGTGACAAATTAAAGGGAAACTGGTCCAGGTCTGAATGCTTGACCCCTACAGTGAGGGTGGCTCACTGTATGGCTCTGTAATGCTGTGGGGGGTATTTTGCTGACATGGTTTGGGTTCACTTGTCCCCTTAGAGGGAAGAGTTACTGCACATCAATACAAAGTTGTTCTGTGATCACCTTTATCCTATGATGAAACATTTCTATCCTGATGGGAGTGGTCTCTTCCAGGATGACAATGCCCCAATTTACAGGGCACGAGGAATCACTGAATGGTTTGATGAGTATGAAAATGATGTGAATCATATGCTATGGCCTTTGCAGTCACCAAATCTCAATCCAATTTAACAGCTATGGGAGATTTTGGACTGACGTGTTAGACGCTCTCCACCACCATTATCAAAACACCAAATGAGGGAATGTCTTTTTGAAGAATGGTGTTCCTCAGCCTTAGCACTGGTTCTACAAGTCTCTGGAACTCTTCTGGAGGGACATACAATATACAGAATTTGCTGGCAATATACTTGTTAAAAATTGATGTCACCATCATATCCATAAGTTGTTGGGTGTGGAAATACTTGACACAAAAGATGTCACGATCAAGTTTTTTTGGCCTCCAATGCCGACGTTAGGATCGGCTCAGGAAATCACTACATTGCACACATTCCAGAATGAAGATGATTGTCCCCTGTATAACAGAGTGGGCTTTTTGCTTTGTTGTCCTTTGCTGATTATCTGTCTGTGCAACATTCAAAGTAATCTACCCTGCAGTCTGCAGGACAGTAACTGGACATTCTGGGCAGTTTGTCGAACAATGCTGACGTGTCTCTTTGTGCATGTGGTTTGTTTGTTTGTTTGTTTGTTTGTTTGTTTTTCGGGGGGGGGGTTGACTGATGCAAGGATACTGTGTTGACCTGGCTGCGGAGATTGCAAAGCACTGTGGTATACGCTACCAGCTAAGGATAGTGGGAGATGGCAAATATGGAGCAAGAGATGCAGAAACCAAGATCTGGAATGGGATGGTTGGAGAGCTGGTGTATGGGGTAAGATAAAAATGTATTTTTATTAAACAACTTAACAAGATATACTATACAAGATAGCAAGATAAACCGCAACATGTTACATGTTCTTAATTACAAGTAAAAATAAAACAATGAGTAAAACAAGAAGACAGAAGACAAAGAAGACATCTCTTTGGGGCCACACCAAAAAATGAATCAATGCAGGTTGTTCACACCAAATGCGAAGCAAATTTTCGCCTTGCATTACTCGCGCAAGTTTGACCACGGGATCATTTGTGTTCATTCGCCCCAAACAGCCAGCAAGCACCATTAGGCACCAGCTAGTGCCCACCCAGACAATGGGAGCCAGCATGATGATGTTACTGATGTTATATGGTAAATGGTAAATGGACTGTACTTGTATAGTGCCTTTCTAGTCGTTCCACCACTCAAAGCGCTTTTTACACTACGAGTTACATTCACCCATTCACACACACATTCATACACTGAATGGGTACAGGGGCTACCATGCACGGTGAAAAGTGCCTTGAGATGACTTTTGTTGTGATTTGGCGCTATATAAATAAAAATTGATTGATTGATTGATTGCACCTGCCCATCAGAAGAATCTAATCATTCACACACTGAACAGCTGTCAGGACAAATTTGTGGTTCAGTATCTTGCCCAAGGACACTTCGACATGCGGACTGGAGGAGTCGGGAATCAAACTGCCAATCTTCCGATTAGTGGACGACCAGCTCTGCCTCCTGAGATTAGAATAGAATCCGGTGTGACTGGTGTGGTGTTCCGTTGTGTGTTTATTCCTCCAGAAATCAGCAGCAGCACCAACGTGCTCCCCGGCTCTTTCCTCCAGAGCTGGCCAGCTCTCAACAGCTGTCTGTTGGCAAGCTGCAGCTGAATCCCCTGCTCCAGCTCCCCAATACATGCAAACTTTTCATTCAAGTTGAATATTTTCAACTCATGCAAATTTTGCCTATACACCTCATTCACGCTGCCCGGAGCGAATAGATGCAAATTTGCGTCTATTCACACTTTGCATTGACTTGTATGTATTCCCCCCGTGCAAAAAATTTGCTTTGCGTTCTGTGTGAACACCATAATGATGTTTTACATATTTTTGATGAAGGGTCAAAGATAGATTTCCAAAAATGGTGTTGTTTTCGATACATTCAGAACATATGTAACAGAATAGCTGGTTCCTGTTTGCATCGGTCATATGTGGGATCAATCACATTTGCTACTTTTATCCCCTTTACAGCTTTCTCCGTCATGATGTGATATTGCATGTCATACTTCTTTTATTTTTATTCATGACATTACTTTTAAAAAAAATCAGTGTAAATCAGTTAGATTTTACTATTTTTTAACACTTTATTTATAGAGATTTTTTTCCATTTATCGCACAAAAATAAGGAATAACAGAAAGAAACAAAGAACAAAACCAAAAACAACATCTGAAACAGACACATCACAAAAAAAAAAAAACATAGTGTATTTAAACATTGATAGGACAGACCAACTGTAGAGGTATGAGTTCATAGTTCCAGGCCAGGTAAACTATTCACGTAGTTTATTAAGGGTCCCAGGGTTTGTAAAATCTCTTAATCGAGTCGTTGAGAGTGCATCTGATTTTTTTAAGCTTGATGTTCTGCATCAAATCTTTGATCCATTGGTCGTGTGATGGAGGGTTATATCCTTCCATTTAAATAGAATTGAGTGTCTAGCTAATAGAGAAGAAAAGGCATTGACTTTCTGTAAGTGAGCAGGGAGATTGGAATCATGTTGAACTGAGAATATACAAAAAAAAGATTTTACTATTTTTAAATGCAGAAATGACTGCTGACATTTTAGGAACAAAATGGTTGCTTATTGAATCTTCATATTGTCACGTACATGTGATCCTGGTAATGATCCACAAATATATTTGGATTTTCAAAATAACACACATTAATATAAAATTTAACCCGAACAATCTCTATCAACATGTTGCACAAAATTTAACCAGTAGATCTGGTGTAGGTAATTGTGCCTTGACAATCTGCAACATTATTCCAATACAGACTGCAGATGAGACAGATACAGTACCTGCTGCCTCAGATGGCTTTAAAGAGAGTCACTAGAGTAAAGAAAAGGCTGTCAGTATAGGATGCTAGCTGTTGTGGATGACATATGCTGGTAAGACAGGGATTTATGCCATTACAAGAATAAAAACTGTCTGAAAAGTTTAAAGACAAGCAAAATGAGATCTCAAGATGACACTGCAGATGGCTGCCTTGGTGTGTCTATAGAACAGATTTTTACTTATATGGAATAGATTTTTACTCATTCTTTATTGTAAAATTTTATTTAAAATTTATATCACCTGTCTTTTGTGACAGGTGTATTTTTCTTACTCTGTACAGGTACTTGTTTTTTCTCTCTCTTTTTTGATTGTCATGCACAAAGGCAGATTCCTTGTAGTAAAAGACTTCCGAGTTGAAATCAAATGAAGTTGAAATCTTCAGCAAATGCATTTCTCAGTCGTGGTTAGTGTGGCTAGGGACTGGGCTCAGGTCATCAGCGGTACTGTGTGCCCAGGAGGCATTGGATCTAGCACATTATCTCACTGCCATTGCTGTAAACAAATTCACTAACCAAGACCACTCCTTCTAGAATATGGATGTAATGGTTTATTGGGAGTGTGATGGAAGGCAGGGTGAAAAGGAGGAAGGATAGTTAGAGGGATGGTTGGAGAGGGAAGGATGGATGGGGGAAGGGAGAGGGTCGGGGGGTGTGAGGATGCGGGGGTGAGGGTCGAGGTCGTGGGATGCGGGATGAGGGGGTAGGGGTCGAAGGGATGAGGGGCGAGGGATGGGGAGAAAGAAGAGCAGGCGGGAAAGAGGGGAAGGAGGGAGTGGATAGGAGAGTGATAGATGAAAGGAGGAGATGCGTCGACGTCGGGGAGGTAAGTGGGAACAGGGGTTGAGACTCAGGGTGGGGGTGCTGTCTCGATGATCTGGCATCTGTACGAGGCCCCCCTGTTCCTGTGTTTGAACAGAGAAGAAAGTTAGCGGAGGGGTCGGGTGGGAGGGACTTGCAAGCTGAGACAGAGGGGAGAGGAGCGGATATGGTGTGTTTAAATACCCTGTGGTGCGGAAATGGGTTGCGTACAAGGCGTGGTCTTTGGTTCCCGAACTTTGTTTATAAGTCTATAAACTTCATTTCACTAACCAAGACCACTCCTTCTAGAATATGGATGTAATGGTTTATTGGGAGTGTGATGGAAGGCAGGGTGAAAAGGAGGAAGGATAGTTAGAGGGATGGTTGGAGAGGGAAGGATGGATGGGGGAAGGGAGAGGGTCGGGGGGTGTGAGGATGCGGGGGTGAGGGTCGAGGTCGTGGGATGCGGGATGAGGGGGTAGGGGTCGAAGGGATGAGGGGCGAGGGATGGGGAGAAAGAAGAGCAGGCGGGAAAGAGGGGAAGGAGGGAGTGGATAGGAGAGTGATAGATGAAAGGAGGAGATGCGTCGACGTCGGGGAGGTAAGTGGGAACAGGGGTTGAGACTCAGGGTGGGGGTGCTGTCTCGATGATCTGGCATCTGTACGAGGCCCCCAAAGAGACTTCAACCAGAGAAGCGAGAACGGGATTTCTTAACGTTATCCGGGTCGTGATGGATGTAGGTATGAGAGTGGGACGAGGCTGGGCATGGTGCTCCGGGAATCCGGGAAATTGATTCCGCTGAGGTAGGTCTGTATGGTGGAAGACTTGATCTTGAGTTGAGTGTGGGATAATGTGATGAAGCAGGAGAGGGTAAGAATGTCCGGTGAAGGGAATGGGAGTCCGTGGGAGACGTGAAAGGTTTTAAAGGAATTCCAGCCGGTGAAGTATGGAGATAGTGTTCAAGGGGTGACGCTGTTGGTGATGTTGTCCCGTGAATTGGTGACCAGTTGTTCCAGTTGCGGGTTCAGTTGTAGATTGTGGCTGAAAACGGTGGGACTGGAGTTGGAAGAGGGTTGGAGGCTGGAGCTAGTTGTCTGAATTTCTGAAACATGAAACGGGAGAGTGAATCGGCGATTGCGTTTTTGTGGCCTGGAATGTGGAGTGCACGGATGATGAACTGGTGCTGGGCTGAAACCAATGTGAGCTTGCGCACGAACTGCATGATGTCCAGATTGTGTGACCGGCCTTTGTTGAGGATGTCGACGACGGCGCTGTTGTCAGAGTGGATGGCGATGGTCTTTTTGGACCATTCATGCCCCCAAAGAATGGCAGCGATGACAATCGGGTACATTTCCGAAATGGTGGAGGAAGGGGCCAGGGAAGAGAAGTCGGGTGGCCATTCGGCGGAGAACCATCTGCCGCCGTAGTAACCACCGAAGCCGACTGAAGGGGCGGCGTCGGTGTATAGCTGGATGTCATTGGCGTCTGTAACGTGGACGTCGTAAAAGAAGGAGATGCCGTTCCAGGAAGAGAGGAACTGGTGCCACATTTTTAGTTCCATCTTGCACGCGCTGTCCAGTTGGACGTGGTCGTGGATGGATGGGACGGCGGTGGCTATGGAGAGAAGGTGTGACAAGAAAGATCGGCCCTGAGGGATGATGCGGGTGGCGTAGTTGAAATGGCCCAGCAGAGAGAGTAATTGACGTTTGGTGCATGTGTTGGCCATGAGAAAGTTTTGAATGAGTAGAGAAATGCGGTGGAGTTTCTCAGTAGGCAGAGATGCTTGGAGTGTAATGGGGTTGAGGGTGATGCCGAGGAATTCCAAGGATGTGCTTGGGCCTTCTGTTTTCTCTGGAGACAGGGGAACGCCGAGATCAGTGAATGCGGAAATCATTGTGGTGAGACCGTATGACGGGGGCGACGACGGTGGCGTGACCGTGAGGAAGTCGTCAAGTAGGTGGATGACGTATGGGAGTTTATAATTGTTGGAAAGAATCCAGCAGAGGGCTTCGGACAATGAGTCGAAAATTTTTGGGCTGCTCTTGCAGCCGAAGGTTAGACGCACGGCAAAATAGTATGCGCCCTTCCAGGAGACCCCGAAGAGGTGCCAGTAGTCGGGGTGGATGGGGAGGACTTTGAAAGCGCTTGTGATGTCCGCCTTGGACAACCATGCTCCCTGGCCCGCGAGTCGGATGAGGGAAATGGCGTGGTCTATGGTGGCGTATTGCATGGAAAAGTCCAGGCTGGGAATCAGGCTGTTAATGCTTGGAACAGTGGAACCGTGGGGGGACGAGAGGTCGATGATGAGCCTCTTTTTCCCAGAGTACTTCCTGGTTGCCACTCCGATTGGGCTGACTCTGAAAGACGGGAAAGGGGGGCTGGAGAAAGGGCCAATCATGAAGGCGTCATCAACTTCTTTTTGCAGTAGTCTGTCAACTGTGGTGGGTTCAGACAGGGCTGATTGCAAGTTGTTGCATATGTGAGAGGACTCAGGCATGGCCTGCAGACCCGGATGGAAACCGTAAGTGAAGCCCTGAATGAGGAAGTTGACGAACTGGGTGTCTGGATGGTTTTGTAGGGCGGTGGCTAGGGCGTTGATGTTAACGGGGGTATTGAGATGCTTACACAGCTGTTGCTTTGTCGGGTTGTGTGGGCATGTGGCTCTGGCGTGGGCTCCCCCGCAGAATGAACAAGTGTGGAGGAATTTGCAGCTGGAGGAGCGGCAACTGAGGTCGTTGAAGTTATTGCAGATCATCCGTCCTCCCTGGTAGAGGACAGGTCTCCCTCTCCTGTCCGTGCCTTTGGGGAGGGGGCCGAGGATGGACGGGTGATCTAAGGCAGGTTTGGGGGTGATGGATGGTGGGGGAGCCACTGATGGCAAGTAGTGTGGCGTGGCTGGGCTTTGCTTGTCTGTTACCGAGGCGCGGGGCAGGGGGGCGGAGAGGGTGCATGCTGCGGCGGGATGGGAAGGGGCGCCGCACGTTTCGCAGTGTAGAGAAGCGCAAACTGCGAAAACTTGGCAGTATAGCTCGTGGTCCAATGTTCCCCAGTACGTGCCCTGGTTGAACTGTTGGAGGCGACCGGCGGCTTGGGAGGCGAAGAGGATATGGTAGGTATAGAAACCGTTGCCGCCGAAACGCAAGGCCAGGTCGAGAATTAATGACAAGTAATCATCGAGCTCGGACCTGCGGTCGGGGAAGGCTGAACAAATTATGTCTCTATACAATGAGAATGCGAAAGCGAACTCGGCGACTGTGAGGTCCTTGGAGCGAGCAGGAAGTGGCTGTTTAAGTTCCAAGGGGCCGAATGAGGTGAGCAGTTCCCTGGGGATGTGGGGAGTAATTGATGTAGGGTGAATGAGTTGAGCGAGATCAATGTAATTACCGGTTAGGATCTGCTGCCTGAGGGTGGGAGACACGGGGGAGGGCCGGGCGGATGCTAGGGGGCGCACTGGTGGCTGGGCGGTGGCCAGGGTGTAGCTGCTGGATGGAGGTGTGGGAGCCAGGAAAAGGCCGAGGCTGGCCGTGTGTAAGGCTGTAGGATAAGGAGGTGCAGGTGCTGTAGTACGGGTAATGCTAGAGTGCGGGTCGTGGGGAGCCGGGGGGTAGGGGAGGAGACGGGGAGGGTGAAAAGAAGGAAGAGGAGGAACAGGTTGGGTGTAACTCGTGGAGCTGCTGGGGCCCGCTGTTGTTTGTGCTGTCTGAGCGGCTGCCGTGGTTGGTGCGGGTGGAGGAGCAGCTGGGATGGCCGGGAGGGAAGGAGCAGCAGAGATAGGAGCCGAAGAGGAGGAAGGGATGCTGGGTTGATGGAATGTATATGCGTGGGATGTAAGTGCAGCTGAAGAGAAAGTGGGAGGAGGAAATGGCTGTGGAGCAGAGAGCGCCTGCATAGGGTTAGAAGCGGACTGTACTAGGGAGGCTGAGGTTGCTGAGGAGGAAGGTGTGCGTGTGGCGGAGCGACGTGCCGTGACGTCATGGACGTCGTCGCGCGCGCGACGTCGGGAACCCGGAAGATCGTGGGAAGATGGACGGGAGAGAGTGCTGTCCTTCAGGGAGTTTGTGTATAATTGAAACAGTCTTGCCTTGTTGTCGGTGCGGTGGAAAGGAATGTTATTTTGGCTGAGGAAATGCTTTAAGCGAGCGACGGTCCACTCGGACATGTTTGGGGCCGAGGAGCGGTCCGTACACCGGAGGCGAGGAGAGCGCTGCGCGCGGTGGCTGCTCCTCTTGGGCGGGCTCCGGGATCTCGAGCGAGGCTGGAGTGAGCGTCGGGAATAAGTAGCTTCCTTCGGACGCCGAGTACGGGACCTTCCCCTGGAGCCGCTGGGGATCGAGGGCTCGACGATACCGTCGTCGACGGAGGATGAGGGCCGAGAGGCCGGGATGAGGGAAACCGAGGAGCGCAGGCGAGGCTGCCGGAAAGATCGGACGCCGGGGGACTCCGGGACTTCGAACGAGTCCTTGTCCGAAGCGTTGAGAAGCAGTTCGAGGTCCATGATGTGAGTAAGAAGTTTTAAGTTTATGCTGGTGTGTCACAGGGTGCTTGCAAGCTGAGACAGAGGGGAGAGGAGCGGATATGGTGTGTTTAAATACCCTGTGGTGCGGAAATGGGTTGCGTACAAGGCGTGGTCTTTGGTTCCCGAACTTTGTTTATAAGTCTATAAACTTCATGAAGCAATAAACTTGCCGAAAGGTTTTCATCCAGAATTGTTTTTATAAGCCAATAAACAATGCTATTGAAACTGTAAGAATAATTTCAGCAGGAGCCTTACAAAAGATATCTTACTGGGATTGCTAGCAACCCTTGTAATAATGTTTAATAAAAAAGACCATTTTGCCACTGTTAAAAGTAACACTGAGGGATGTGGGTTTTGGTGGTCTAAGTTCCCCCACTGGCTGATGCCAAGTCCAAGAGATATTCCATTCAATCTGCATCCTGACATCAATAATCAGATTTAGAACAGGTTTGGATGTTTGAATATAACCTTCTTCATAATACCTTAAGTGTATTATCTTCAAATAACAAGTCTTGTAATAACGTGGTGTCAATGAGCTCCCTGGAATGCCTTGAGGCAAATTGTGATTGTGATTTTAAGACACTCATGCTGTTTCCATTGTTTATTAACACAGTTAATCAGCAGAGTCAATTTTCTTTAGGAAATTTAGCCTTTTCTAGTTTTTGTTGTTTAGTTTTTCATAGTTAAATTTGTCTAGTAGTGTGTTTTCTTTTTCCTCATCCAAAGAACAGACTGTAGTCCAGGATTAGACCACACAATCTTTCTCTGTCTTTGTGTCTCCAACAGAAAGCAGATATAGCAGTTGCTCCCCTGACGATCACTCTTGTTCGTGAAGAGGTAATAGATTTCTCCAAACCCTTCATGTCTTTGGGAATCTCCATCATGATCAAAAAGCCACAGAAATCCAAGCCAGGAGTTTTCTCCTTTCTGGACCCGCTGGCCTATGAAATCTGGATGTGCATCGTCTTTGCCTATATAGGTGTCAGTGTTGTACTCTTTCTGGTAAGTGGGTCTATTTAGAGATGTGTGTTTGCATGTGTGTTGAGTCTGCTTTGTGTGAACTATAACAAAGTAGGTTAACCCTCTGGTTTTGTTCCCACCAGATTTCTCAAGTATTACTGTATATTGTCACCATGGTTGTCATAGGTTCCTAATGACAAACAAATATTCACTAAAGGAAGCATGGATTTTGGGGCAACATAAGAAAACATTTAGTAATGGACAGTTATGAAGGAGTGCTTGAACACCATTGCTGAGACATAAAGAAGAAAAATCAAGCAAATCCCAATGTTAGCTTCAACAGCAACCAGAAAATCAGAAATATTAGCAGATGATTTACTGACGATTTACCCTTTAACATTTTTATCAACTCTGTTCTCTCATCTGCACTGCAGTAGCTGAGCAGTCGGAGGACACTGTTCAGAGAGATTTTAGTGAGTAAAATCAAACTGATGGCAAGTATTGGTATCAACTAAAATAAAGACCGTCAAATGTTGATCCTTTCATTACTGTGGCCTGCTCTACTCTTACTCAATTAGTTACTGGCAACAAAGTAGCACAGTACAAAAAATATCAGCTAGGACAGACATCACCAAATGGCGGACCTCGGTCCGGACCTGGATCAAGTGACGGTTCTATCCGTATGGTCGCAGCTTTAGACAGTGGGCACTGCTAATCCAGTTATCAGTTACCAGGTAATATGGTAATAGCTTTATTCAATTGAGCCAATCAAATCGTTTGTTTACCCTGTGTGGCCAGTTCGCTAGCAAGGGCAAGAGAGAAGTAAAAGTGATGACAGCATGGCTTGCTCCAACATAAGGAAAGTTGATGCAGAAAACCAAACTTTTAAAGATAAATGGATGGCCCAATTTATGTTCATTCTTCTGGCAGCCAGTTCTAAACCAGTGTGTCGCATATGTTCTGAAAATGCAGCATTAATCAAAAGCGGCAATGTGAAGCGCCACTACAAGACAAAGCACAAATCTTTTGAATAAACTTATCCGCTGAAGTCCTAGCTGAGGGCATGCAAAATAACCAAACAACCAAAATAAGGTGTGTCAAAGTCAGAAGGCTAACGTTGGTGCTTCTAACTTTCCGTTTGCTAACAATCACCAGCCTCACCAGAAACTATTCATGCTTTTGTTACATACTTTTTGGTATCACAACAGTTACGCTCCCTTCATCTGCCAGTAGATTGGTGATGGAATCATCCATCTGAAACTTTGTCAGAGCTGTTTTTTGTTTTGTCGAGATATCTGATTTGGGCAGCTACATCTGCTTTGCTCTTGCTTTTAGCCATTGTAGCAGCATGGCCCTAGGGATGGCAGTGATGGTCAGTCGGTCCTCCACTTTGGACCTGACAGAAATTTCTCAACATCTACTGGATGGATTGCCATGAAAATGTGTACGGACATTCATGATTCCTAGAGGATGAATCCTATTGACTTAAGTGATCCTCTAACGTCTAACCTTTAGTAACACCAGTGTGACATAATTGGATTATATCTTGACAACTATTAGATGGATCATGGTACAGACATTCATATCCCCCTCAGGATGAATTGAAATTACTTTGGTGATTCCGCAACCTTTCATCTGTGCCAACATCATAATTTTAATTTGTCCAATACTTTGGTTTATGACTAAATATTTGCAAAACTAATCACATTCCCATCAGCCCTAGCTCTACTTTGTACTTTGAAAAATAAGATGGTGAACATGGTAAACATTTTACCTGCTTAGCAACAGTATGTTCATTGTGTGTTCATTGGTCATTGTGAGCATGTTGGCATGCTGACATTAGCATTTAACTCAAAGCTGCTGTGCTGAAGTACAGCCTCCAAGAAAAGCTAGAATGGCTGTAGACTCTTAACAATGTTTATACAGACTGTATAGCAAGAACAGCACGTTAGCAGAGCAGCAGCAGCCTCAGTCCTCACTGTGTCTACACAGGACACGTTCAGACACCGTATTGAGTATAGGTAACCCGCATGTGTGTTCAATCACACAAATAAAATGGAAGAAAATAGAATACTTGAAATGTAAAAAATACACATTGGGTCACAATAATGCATGTGTAGTGCAGGTAAAACACAAGCTGTTATGTCATCAGAGTGCAATGTCAGTCAGTCAGTCAGATGTGCATGAGATGGACGACTGAAAAAGGGGTGTGTTTTCATACAGGTACACTGCAACAGGGAAATCAGACCAATAAGTAATATGTATTATTTTGTAGGTATCCAGATTCAGCCCTTATGAGTGGACACTGGAGGAGCCAGAGGATGGAGCATTGCCGCTGACAACAGAATCAACCAATGAGTTTGGGATCTTCAACTCCCTTTGGTTCTCTTTGGGTGCTTTCATGCGGCAGGGTTGTGACATCTCACCAAGGTTGGTGTAGCTGTTAAAGCATGACTCTTTACCCCAGGTTCCCGTAGTATGAATTAATTCATTTCTGATCTTTTCTGTTAGACATGATTTTGCTTCAAAGTTGCTGTTGACACTGTTAGAGGTGTTGAATGAACTCCAAAGTCTTTTCACTGGCAACACCTTGTTCCAGTGCAGGAACTGCGATTACCTTAGAACTTAAAAAGTAATTGATGGTTAGGGTACAAAGCACATGACCTGACACCAGGACTAGGATCCACATCCTATGTCATGTTCAGTATTGACTTTTTAAATGTTTAAACAATATCAGAACATTTCCCCAACATCAACCAAATGTTTTAGTTCCCCAAACATATATGGGGAAAACATATATATGTTTTTACCATGACCAGGATGTTTCAGTGACTTAAACCAAGTTCCTTTAAGTACCTAAACAAAATCTAAGAAACAAATGGATATTCAAGGAAATAAACAAACATTCACATGAAGAAAGTAAAAAAAACCTCATTCAAAGTCACACTGACATTTGTAATAACACAAATGACTAAAAATCCTGCCCTAGAACATAACCTTACACAGCAAGTAAAACTAGTAAGTCTTGCGGTTAACTCCATCCCATAAGTAAAGGGTCAGCAATCATAGGCTATTTTTTTTCAGCACTGTTTGTTATCATAATTCCGATGAGTAAAGTTAGGGCTAATGGAGTCAAAACATATCATAGAACATATCTGCTGTGTAACACTGTGAAACGAGAAATATAATTGATAGCCTATCCACACACAATAAACACATAAACCTGCTTATTTTTTGGTTTAAGGTATCTGCTGTTATTGACAAAAATCTGATGTATAATACATTTACCTGTGTTATACATCTTGTAAGTTTATAAGAGGTTACAAGGTCATATTTATTTACAGAATGTTGAATTTACATGAGCCTTGTGTTTACATTGTTATCTACTGTAGATTTATAAAGGAAAAACTTCAGTATTTGTTAGGGGGTCAATATTTCTTGTTGAAGAGACAGATTTGGCCAACAGGCTGCTATTTATCTACAACTGCTGTAATATTTCATTTTTTTGTGGTTTTAACAAACACCATTTCCCAGAGTTTTTAAGTCTGTTGGTCCTGCATCTAGGCAGAATATATCTGCGACCAGATGGAAGCAACTTGTACTCACTGAACAGGGAGTGACTTTGGTCAGCCAGGACTGGGCCTTCTTTGTGGCTCTGACTCTGTAGAATAGGAAGAGTTCCTCAAGATTTTGCCAGTGATTTTACTTCACATTCTTACAATGCCTTCCAACCTATTCCCGTTTTTCAGTGTAAATGACCCAAACTAGCAGATAAAAGAAAAGGTTAAAACAAACTGAATGAGAGAAGAATAAAACATTTCCATAAAAGAGGTGTCAACATCAAAACTTCTGAGCTTTCAATAAAAGTACATACACCGGTGGGCCTTTCCACAGACAGCATCAATGTTTGAGTCAAATGTTAATTTTTGTCAATTACTGTCCCCAGATACTTGTATTGTCAGACAACTTCAACAGCCTGGTCATGAATAAAAGCAGGAGGAATAGGTGGGGGCTTCTTTCTGAAGTCGATTATAATTTCTTTTGTTTGAGACACGTTTATATCCAAGAAAGAGTGCTTACACCAATCACTAAAATCATCTACCACTGGACAATGGTCAATGTCATTGTCACTAAGCAGGGACACAATGACAGAGTCATCTGCAAGCTTAATGATGTGTCTTCCCACATAATGACACTGACACTCATTAGTGTATAAAACAAATAAAAGTGTTGAGAGGACACACCCTTGAGGGGAGCCAATAGAGGATAAAAGGACATTGGATAAGATGCCATTGACTGTCACTTTCTGAGATCTATAAGTTAAAAAGTCAACCAGCCAACATATTAAGCCAGGGTCAATGTTGTGGATGCTGGTAAGTCGATCTGCTAAAATGTGAGGTTGGATACAGTTAAAAGCTGAAGAGAAGTCAATAAAAAGCAGCCATACAAAGTTCTTTGCACCATCCAGATGACCCAGGACCTTGTTAAGTAGGGTGTCTGTGGTATCCTCAACACCCCTACCTACCCTGTAAGCGAATTGGAGTGGGTACAGTTTTACCAGAGTTGTACCCAAAATCTCATCTTTTATAATTTTCTCAAAGTTTTTCATAACCAGAAAAGTAAGTGCCACAGGCGGAAAGTCATTGAGGGACTTTGGTGCTTCAGTCTTGGGCACAGGTACAATTACAAAATCCTTCCAGAGGTGAGGAACCCTATAAAGTTGAAGTGACTTCATGGGGATAGAGGAAAATATGTTAGGAAATGACTCTGCACAGTTCTTAAGAATGCAATCACCAATATTATCTGAGCCAGGACTTTTCCTCTCTTTCACTCCCCTGAAGAGTTTAAAAACCATGTCCCCATCAACATATATCTCCTTTTGTTCTGTGCAAACATTTCTGTACATAGACAGTTCCTTACTAAAATCATGAATATTAAAACGATTATAAACGATGTTCAGATCATTAACAAGTTCAGGGTTGGACTTGCCAGCAAAGGAAATGGGACTCTTCATAGACTGCATGCCCATGCAGTCTAAGAAGTAGAAAGAGAGCCTGGGGGAATATGACGGATAAGAATTATTTATAATGACATGTAATAAATACTGCTGTGCTGGTAAACCTTATGTGAGCTGTAGCTGTTTTTTACATTTTCTACCTAATTAAATGTTTATTTTTAAATGATAAAGATTTCACTTTTAATAGCAATTGCTGTAGTAGATGCTCATGTATCTTAGAATGTGTAAAGTAAACCCCAGGAACACCTTTTCATTTTTCAGATAAAAGAAATAATCCTCAAAAGCTAGTGGAGTCTGCACAGAAACAGCCCTTCTGCTGAACTCTGTATATCCCCCTACCTTGCCCATACATTTCTCATCTGACTGCTCAACTAATGAGACTGTAATAACAGCATACCTTGGACTGCTTATGTGTATGTGTTTGCAGGTCTCTGTCAGGTCGCATAGTGGGAGGTGTGTGGTGGTTTTTCACTCTGATCATCATCTCATCGTACACTGCCAACCTGGCTGCCTTCCTGACGGTGGAGAGGATGGTTTCTCCCATTGAGAGTGCTGAAGACCTGGCTAAACAGACAGAGATAGCATATGGAACCTTGGACTCTGGATCCACCAAGGAGTTCTTCAGGGTAAAGACTTCACACAAGAGACTGCAGGTTACCACTAATGCAACCTACAGTCTCAACAGGACACATATAAAAGTGATACAAATTATAGGACAAGCCAACGTGCAATGTGTTAGTAGGGTGTTGTTCCAGCACAAGCCTCCAGAATAGTTTAAGTGCTCCTTTCATAAATTCTCTGACTGTGTGGAACTCCACTGGACAGATGAACAGCATTGTTCCAAAAGATATTCCTAATTTGGTGTGTAAATGATCGTGGTCGAGAGCACTGTCTAATTCAGGTATTTTGCTCTAAAATCTGCCATATAAAAAATCTCTGGGATGTAACTTGCCACTTAACGCTTTAATAGTAAATGAGTAAAATAAAAAAAATATTTTTTGTATTTCATGATACTTGGCACCACTGTTGCGGGTTGAGAGAGACCTATGATCATTCTGTAATATTGTTTGGTTTTGCTCACATGTACAGAATCATTCTATCCACTGCTGACACTTTCTATGAAGCCCATATGTATAATGCATAAACCTACTTTTAAACTTACTTACTTGCATTTTATATTGACTTATAAGGTCATCATAATGCCTCATAATTGTTTGGCACTCACTGACATTTTTCTTTGCAAGGTTCATGGTGTATTTATAATTCTCATAGTTGTAATACATTATAATCATTTTATAATAAATTATAATCACTGTTTTGATGCATTATAATGTAATTATAAGTAACTATGTGGTCATTGGGTGCTCTAAGTGAAGTAATGAAATTCCTGAGGTATAGGCAGATATAATACATTACAAGATCCATGGCCATTGTTTGTTTTAAGTAAAGTGAATCAGGACAGTAAATGTAGCAGAGTATGGTTTCCACGCCGTGACTTGAACCCCAGTCTCTCAGACCACAGATGACTGCACCAACCACTCAACCAACAGCTCATCTTACTAGCCAATGGCCTGTGCATGTAATCATCCGAGGTCGTGACTCTCTAGAGCAGTGCTTCTTATTTTTTTTCACGTCAAGGACCCTTAAACTGACACAAATTAGACCACAGACCCCCATTTGATAAGATTTTATTCCAGGGTCCCCCATCTGAAAAGATTTTTGCTATTGGATGTCGTGGAAATCTGAAGACGCTAAACGCACATATAAAATAATACACAAAGCACTGCTCGATTGAAGATTAAAATATATTATTACTGTACAATAAGGAGACAGAACACACATGATTTGCATCAGTTCATCTGTCTCACTATAAAAAGCCAAACTGACCTTTTTATAGTCTTTAGAGACAAAGAAATCATCATTGATTGGTCAAATCATACAAATGTATGGATTACAGCCAATGGCAAACAGCCACGAGATATACATTTACATGCACATGTATGTCATACAAGAGTCATATTTCCCCAAGACTCAAGAAACCAAGGGCCCCAAGCCAGATATGGCCCTTTTCCCCGTAGCATGTCTTGCTTATACTAAGACCCAAAATGTTGCTTTATTTGGACCTTATTTGGTCCTCTGGCTTAGGTCTTATTTGGACCTAAGCCAGAAGCAAAGAAAGGTAAGCCCCATCAGGAATAGCAAGGTAACATTCCGTCCCCACTCCCCACCTCCCACCTCTGTGCTTCAGCAGAGGCATGAGGCAATGAGTGCTAATTCAGAAATATTACAATAAATGGAAGTGAATGAGGAGCCTGACACCGTGTGAGAGAGCTTGTAGGCTGAAGCACGGGGATGTGCTTCCCGAAGGAGGGGATAATGTCATGGTGCAGGCCCGTGCCCTCTAGAGAGTAACGAACACAGATGATTTGATGTGCTGGCCCTTAACTAGCAGAATGAGCTGTTGGTTGAGTGGTTTGCGCAGTTGTCCGTGGTCTGAGAGACCACAGAGACCCGAGGGGTCCGAGAGCATCGTGGGATCCCTCCTTCACTACATTTACTGTCCTGTATATATTTACTGTCCCGTTTCACTTTACTTAAAAACAATGACCACTTATAGTGACTTATAGCCAGCTTGAAATGTATAATATCTGCCTATCCCTCAGGAATTTCATTACTTCACTTAAAGCACCCAATGACCACTTAGAGTAACTTATAATCACATCATAGTGTATTTTAAGAGTGATTATAATTCATTATAAAATGATTATAATGTATTATAATTATAATACACTATGATCTTTGCAAAAAAATGTAAATGCAACTATTAAATATTATGATACTATCTTACAAATCATTATAAAATGCTTTATAATATGTTGATTATTGTTATAAAGCATTATGAATATTTATGAGTGATCATAATTTTATTATAATTATAATTATAATTATTATAATAATATAATTATACAGTGCTAAAAGCAGATTATACTGCATTATGAGTATGTTTATAAGGCAATATAGACATGGGCTTCATAGAAAGTGTAACCTATCCACAATCTCTAGTGGCGAAATATAAAAGTGCTTTGTGCTTAATGTATTATACAATGCAACAGAAGAGTACATAATAGCTACATATACATGTACATGATGAGGAGAGTCATGATGGGCATTCCTGTGGTTTGACCCTGATCCACTGATCAGCAGTTGGTGGCTGTAGCATCCAAGAAATGGAAAAAGAAGACTGATGGAAATAATATTCCAAAACTCATCTGTGCAAATGTTTTATGAGGAAAGAGATGCACTCACCACATTTATTATGCCTCAGTGGTGCACATTTGTTACAGTATATCTTGTAGTACCCTGTGCTTAAGGTATTACATTGTACTTAAAGGTACCCACATTGTACAAACTAAGTTTAGTATCTAATCTGAGTGTCTTTCTGTCTCTCTTTTTTCAGCGCTCTAAAATTGCCTTGTTTGACAAAATGTGGCAGTACATGAAATCAGCAGAACCTTCTGTCTTCGTCAAGAAAACATCAGAGGGTGTCCTGCGTGTCAGGAAGTCCAAAGGGAAGTATGCCTACCTGCTGGAGTCTACCATGAACGAGTACATTGAGCAGAGGAAACCCTGCGACACCATGAAAGTGGGAGGAAACCTGGACTCCAAAGGCTACGGCATTGCCACGCCTAAAGGATCCCCATTAAGGTGGGTGGATCAGTATAACAATGCTAGCCAACCTGCACTGCCATGTACCATTCACACTACTAACCTGCTGCCTAGCATACTGTCCCCTCTCCCCATTCACAAAGTACATTTCTCAATACTCAAAACTTTTAAAGAACAATTTTTAATTGTCAATGTACAGTGATATGTCGATTCAGAATTTCCCTGAAGCCTAAACCATAATGACCAGAACATACTGACTGATTACCTGATCTAGTAGTTAGTAGGATGTACAAGCTGGTGGTAATTAGCCAGTGTGTGAGCTGTGGCTGTGTTCATATTCAGCCCTGCTCATGAAAAAATAAACCACAGTGGGGAGTGATGTAGTCTGGTCCCAAGCCTTAGTGCTGACTGGGTGGTGCAGTATGCGAGTGTGATGAATGGGGCATGGCGGCTTACTCGTTGTTATAATAATCCACCTACCCTGATGACATCATCTCAGTGGTTTGTATTTTTACCATGGTTACCACCTCTGGCCAATGGCTAGTGGTGGTTGCCGTGACATTGGGGGAGGGCTGTTTGAGATTTCAGGTCTTAAAGAAATAATTTATCACAAAAAATTTTAATGATATGTTGTATTTGATGTAGAGTTAGAATTATGTAGTCTCTTTTTGTGTCATTTCTGTAAAAAGAGATATCATGATACAGCAATGAATGTGAAATAATCCCAGCCATTCTTTGCTTTATCCATTTTAATTAGTACTGATTTCATATTCTTTCGTGAGAGGAGAATTTGGTTGCAGGTTTACTCAACCATTATTAAACATACTGTCAACATTATTTAGTGATTTCAGAAAACCCCCAAATCTTAATGGGGCTCTTTAAGACCTGGTTCAAGGAGTTGTTGATGTCTATGAGTTTGTGACCTGAACATTTTCTAGTGTGTGTGTGTGTGTGTGTGTGTGTGTGTGCGTGCGTGTGTGTGTTTGTGTGTATGTATTTGTTTTCCATTAGAAATATCCTGTATCTCCTAAAAAAAAACTATCTTTGGTTGCTGCTGTCTCTCAGCATTCAAAGTAGCAAGTCTTTAAGAGGTCTGGTTACAGGGGAAAAGGAGGGTTTATGTAAAATTCCTTGGAATTACATTGTTTATACAGGTCCCACATATTTCTAGAATTTCTAAGGAAGTGGCTTTTGTAACTGTAGTTTCTTATGCAGGGGCCTTGAAAGGACTCAAGCGCGTGTTGCCACAGAGGAAAGAAATTTATGATGAGTAAAAAGATGAAGATGATTTTACTGGAGATGGTTTCACAATAGAAAGATGTTTTCCAGGCTTCCCCTGGAAAGCATCACTGCTAATATTGAGCAATTCTTGCAAGAACATTTCTCTGGAAATCAACTGCTTCTTATAAAACATAACTAATTAAATTCTAAGAACTGTCCCACAATATTTTCTATATTTTCAGTATAATAAGTAACAAATTACAAGTGGGTTTTTTTGATGTTGTTGTTTTTTGCCCGGTAAAAAATATGCAGGGAAATGATGAGAAAATTAAAGACCTGTTAAATATTAAAATGAATGACACATGAAGACATTTTTTCATGTGCATCGCACATTCCCATTTGCTTAAAGGGTCAAGAAAAAAAAACGCATTTTCTTTCTTACTTCCCTCAAATGGTACAGTGTATCTCTCCATGCAAATTAGTTTTGGTTTTATTCTTCCAGATTTGAGATATATCTGTGAGATTTCTGCCTCCTCTCATCTAATCTGAATGCTCTTGATAAATATAAAACCTATAATATAAAAAAGTGAATTTTACACAAACCCTTCAGATATTTTCACAGTTAAAAACAAAACGTCCTGTCCCGACCCCATACTGTGCAGTCTGTAAGTGGAAGAACAATGATACATCTTTTGGCTCTGCACTGCAGAACATTGCATGTAAAGTCAACATTTAACTATGAAGTTAACGTATTTACAGTTATATTTAGCTTTAAATTGTATGCAGTCAATAGCAGCCTGAATTTTAAGACATACTGTATAAACATCAGCAGAGTTACTACTACTAGTACTTACAGACACCATACTTCATTTTTTATACCTTATATTGAATAATGATCCAGATACATTATGTGTGTATGTATGTTTGGGCATGTGTGTGTCTGTGCGTGTCGTTGAGCTGCATGCTAGTCACTGAGTTTGTTTCTCACTGTTGTGTCTTTTCAGCACACTACAGATGGCTGTCTGGTTCTGTCTGTGCTGCCTTCCCTCTCTCACTCTTTCTAATGTCTCTCTGTGTTGCTGTCTCTGTCGTTTTGCTCCTAAAAGTGACCTTTCTTCTAATGAATGTTTCTAATGCTTATTGTAGTTATCTGTATTTGACAAAATTCACAGTTAAAGCTGCATTAAGCGATTTTTTGAACACCAGAGGTCAGTAGTAATTCAGGAATGAGTCTAGCTAATCAAGGTTTTATAGCTGATCTCTGATCTCAACCTGAACATCCCAAAGAAGTCATTCTTTACCATGGCTGGACTAACCAGGGGGCCTGGGACAATAAGTAGCTGCTGGGTTGCTATTGACCCCTGTTCCTCCCCCTTTGATTGCATTGTGTACAATATTCTTCTGCTAGAATACTACATGCATCCAGATTTGCTGTGTGGCCATTTGATTACACCAAAACTTATTTTGGAACATGCACCATGTAAGCACAATATCAATTAAAATGAAGGTCTTTAAGCTAGAATTTAATATGAAACCAATCTTCAAGACAAGGCATCAAGATCAGATGATTAGCAGCACCCACTTTTAATCATGTCAGCTGATATTCAGTGTTTCAGGAGTGCATATTCTACAACAAGTTACAGTCAGTAACATTGCCACACAGTGAACTAGGAAGCTTTGGAATCCTGTAGAAGTTGGCTGTTTTACCCTGTTGATAATCTGATCTTCCAATCAATCAATTTCAGAATTTCAGTCCTGGGCCCTGTTCCTCATATATGACTTAGTTTTAATTTATTGTAGTTTATTTGGCACAAATCTGCATTTCTTCCTTCTACAAAGCTGGCTTGAAGACTATCAGGAGCTGTTGCTACAGGTTCTTGAGCCCAAACTTGTAAAAGTGCAGCTTATTGACAGTTAGGCGGATCATCACCAAGACATATCAAGTTGAATCTCAAACATTTTCTTTTTCAAATTCAAATGAAACCTTTCATCATTGGTATCTATAAGAAATGAATGATGTAGATACAGTATGTAGAATATTGTGATGTCATCAAAATTTTTCAGTGTCACAATTTAATTTTCATGGTAAAGAGTAAAATATCTATGAATATAGGATTAGGATACTATGAGCTAAAGAAGTATGTCAACTCTGACTTTTGATGCCCTTTTCCAAAGAGTGTGATTTTTAGGGCAGTTCATTAGCACTTTAAACTTTATCTAAAACCTGAACAATACACATACAAGGCAAAATTTAACTTTGCTTAAATTCATTAATAATTCTATTCACTCTGAGGTCAATTCTCTCCAGTTTTCCTGTTGCCATAAGATTGGTGCATTTAATCAACAACACACCTGGCTACATGGAAGAGTAACAACAAAGGCATATCACCTTGTTTTTTATGTTTCAAGTCTGTTAAAACAACACTTATATTGGTACTTTGGACAGTGAAAGGACCAAAGGATTTATTGGCATATAGCGGTGACGTTGCAGATTGCAGCCAATTGAATAGCCCCTCCCCTTCCCCGTCCAAGCATGTACGGTGGCCGTGAAACTCACAAAAAATGTGAAAGGCCCTCTCTAGAGCCAGTGTTTGATTTTTGCTGTTCTGGGCTACTGTAGAAACATGGCAGTGCAACATGGCAGGCTCCCTGGAAGAGAACCTGCTCCTTATGTAGATATAAAGGGCTCATTCTAAGGTAACAAAAACACAACAATTTTTATTTTCTTAGGATTATACGCTAATTAAAACATACTCATGTATATTATATTCCATTTCTGCCGTGTCTGTTCTCCTAGATGCCACTAAATTCTACACACTGCACCTTTAACTGTAAAATATAAACACACGTTCTTAACCAGAGGCATGGTGGCAGTTTTTTCAAGCTTTCAGTTTTACATTAAAACCATCATTCAAAAACTGAAGTTGTTTGCAAATTCAGAATCTGACTTTATTTACCAAGTACATTTATACAAGGAATATGTTTTAGTGCAGGTGTCAGAACAGCAAAATGATGACATGTGATAGCAATAAAATAGAAAATTAAGATTAGATACTTGAAGGACAGACTTTCTCTGGAAAAATTAAATAACTGCTGTTTCAATGACCACTATAAAATCGGCCCAGAATCAATAGATAGTATAATAAAGTGACTGTAGATGTAATTTACTAACTCAAAAAAGTTGATTTAATGTTAAGTTATTCTTTATGATCCTGTTGTGTGGTGGTTTCTAGGAATTTGTGGGACTCCACTCTGTTTACAACAGTTCCATGTATCTCCAGAGGGGGTGGAGGGGTGGGTTTTTTTTTTGTTGTCTGAATTCATTGATCATTTCCATAGTTTTCTGTGTCTTCCTCTTCAGCTTCACATCTACCTGTATTGGTTTAAAAAATGTGGAGTTCCAGGCCACAGAACTGTTCGAAATAATCAATCATAACTGACATGTTTAATGTGCACATAAGCACAGAGGTATTTGTAATGTTTTGCAACAGTCTGGTGCTGGTTGCACAAAATTTAACCAGTGAATATGTTGTGGATAAGTGTGCAGACAGAACAGACACCTAAAGCCTTCAGATGGCTGAAGCGAGTCACCACAGTAAGAAAAGGCTGTCAGTGTAGAATGCTAGCTGTTGTAAATGCTAGACAAAGACTTAGTTTTAATAATAAATAGACAACTAGACAAATAATAAATGCATACCACATAGCAACAAGAGAGGATATATATTTGTTAAGAATTGCTCATTAATATTTATTCAGTCTTCCAAGGATTTAAGAAAAAAAACTGAGTGGAGAGTGGAAAGATGAGCAGAATATGAATAAAGGGGTTTGCGTGACTTCAGAGAGGTTTATATGGGTGTGCCTTCACCAAATAAAGTGGCAAAATAATAGAACATGTGAGTGTGCCAAGGTTTCAACCTGCTCTTAGCAGGTGAGCAGTGGATGGTGCTCATCCTTGGCATGATGAGTTAGGGAAGAACCTCAGTGTGAGCAAGGAAAATAACAGTTCCCCAATGCGACCCTATGCATCACACTCTGCACCAACATAAAAACAGGGCCTTTCATTTAAGAGATTAACTATTGTGCAGCTGCTGTAAAAAAGTACTCTGTACCATAATGATACCATAGTGACATGTCAGCCAAACATATGAATGATCAACACTCATCCGATTATGAACACTTACCATGGTTTCAATTATCTTCTCATGTTGCCTTTATTTCAGAATAAGAGTATGCAGTTATCACGATAATTAAGTACATTAGAAAAACTAAGTTAGCTGGATGAGACATAACTTAGCTACCTAACATCATGCTACGCTGGATTAGTTAAACCATGTTTGAAGAACAGGGCCCGAGTTTGAGCCATCAACTCCTGCGAAAAAAATATTTGGATCTCTTTTGCTCTCTAATTGCTTAGCCATTGGTTGACTTTGGCTTTCCCAGAATTTTTTTGTTTTTTTTTCCCCGAGACAGGCATCATCCAATCAACTCATTTGAATTTGTGAGTGAAGAGTGGCTTCTATTGGGTCTGGTTGTTATGGGTCAATGAGAACCATTGGAGTGAACTTGTTAACCAAAGCAGTGAGTTTAGAGAAACTGAATTCTATAGAGCTGCAGATTTGGGTGTTGACTCTCAGTGAGACTGGTGGCACTAGTAACCCTTTCAGATGACTTGACACAATTTTAACACCAAAAATATCGCTTAATGGAGCTTTAAGTCTAACCCTTTGATAGTTCTATTTTACGACTGTTGTACTATAACATGCTAGAACCAGAGACACATTTTTTAATTTCTTCATCTTATAGTCAGGAGAACTCCTAATTTGTGAAGTGAATACCACTTGAATTATTCACTGAATTCCTGCAAACATTATCTTCCAGTTTCTCCATGTCTCTGCTCCTAGCATGATCTTACTGTTGTCATTTAATGTGTTTTCCTTGTTGCTACTATTGAAGTGAAAGTCGATGATTGATGTTATAATGTCCATGGCGGGTTCAGTTCAGAAAACCCAGAAAATTCAAGTTCTCAAAACCCTTTGGCATGTGAAAATCATTATATTCAAATTATGAAACAAAAATATAGCCATGATTACTCAATCAATGACAAATAATTTGCTGGTATATACAGTATTTTCAACGACTCAAATCTGAGGTGAACTGAGCCCAGGCGTGGTTAATGGCCACATTTTCACAAAACATAATATACAGGGTGCTTTAGATGTCTTAAAAACATTAGCCTCCATTCATCACTACATGATACATGAAACCTAATACATTGGATTCATTACTGACAAGCTAGCTTGATTTACTGGGGCACAAAATACCAAACATCGTTAGCAACAATTTCACCACCCATTACATCATTATTATTATTTTAAAAGCTCTTCCTGCTGGATTGTCTCCTCTCCTTTTCAAGAGTTAATCAATTAATGTAGGTTCTTTTGTGTCATCTAGCAATTAAAGACGGCATTAGCAGAGGTCACTAATAAGAAATCTAATTAGCAGACTAAATGTGTAGTTATCTAGCATTGAGCTTTGGTTCTATGACAAACAAATTTGGTGATATTAGATAAAAATGTTGTGCAGGGTCCAGATGGCATTCGATTGAGGTTTAGTTGTATTAAAGGATTTGGCTGGCCATTTTCTGTATTTTTCTTATTGTCAACAAATCTCATATGCAGAGCCTGTAGATCTCCATTGTTGTCCAAAATTTACTAAAAACATGTCAGTGAGCCACTCTGCTGCACTGGGTGACATGTTCCTTCCTTCCTGAAGACAGTGGTTACTGTAACTTGTTTAAAAACATCTTCAAAGAGTAAAAACAGCGATAAGATAGTAACCCTCAGGAGTGAGGTTTCTAGTAAGACAGATGCCATGGCACATGCATGGAATCATGGTTCTGTTTACAGAGCTTCATTAGCTTGTTGTGCTGCATATCACAACCTCTTGACTTTGTTCTACATTATAAATTTCTCAAAGAATGGTACAAAGTCAAGAAGTTGTATTATGTAGTACAACAAGCTAGTTAACATCTGTAAATGGAACCATGGTTTCTGTGCATGTGCAGTGGTGGGTTACTATCTTAACGCTATTTTTACTCTTTGGAGCCGGTTCTAAACAAGCTACACTTTCTTCAGGAACGAAGAAACATGTCACTCAATGCAATGGTGTTTCTCAAGCACAGAGGAATACGATATATCAGACTTTGGATACACACAAAATACTTGTAAGTAGGATGAGTTCAGTGTTGGTTTGGCTGTGCATATGAGATGAAAAATATTGAAAATCACTAGAAGTGAGGAAAAAAAGCTAGCCAAATTCTTTAAATAATAATAACATATCAGGTACATGTGTTCAATTGAGATTTAAGGTGAGTGCAGGGAAACTTTCCTCCTTCAGCAGGTCAATGTGAGAACAAACTCTGGACATACATACATCATTCTGCACACTAAAGGTCACATTCAAATGAAGTAACAATCAGCAAGACACATTTTTGTGTGGAGGGGGACTTTATTCTTGGTAACTAGGTTTCTTTGATAACAGAATGGGGTGTTTCACTGTAGGAATTGCGTTGGCCTGACCAACTATGTAATTTACATCATGTTTGTTAGTAAGAGACTGGTTGAACTGAGCCAAGTCATTCTAAAGCAGTTTCTTTCTGTATGGTAGGAGGGAAGTGATAGTAAAACACCTCTCTCTGTTATCAAAGAACAAAGGTTTACGTTAAATTACCCAAAGTTGTTTTCTAACTATATTGGTGTCTCACTATGGGAGATAGACCACTCTAGGATTGCATAAGCTCTTCCAAAGCCATATAGCATGTTGACCAGGGTAGGGATTGTTATGCAGACCCTGACGTGTGGGCCTCCAGCAATGCAAGTGCCAAAGATGGCTCCGAGACATCTAGCCTGTAAAACCATGGCATAACCCAGCTCGTACTGACCCTCCCCTTAATGAGGCCCAAGAAGTGGCTATGTTCCTGGTGGGTCCTGAACCCTGAGGGGACTGTGAGCACTTACACATATAGACTAGAGCAGGGGTGTTCAAAGTCTGACAAGTCTGACTTTTCTATGATTTCTAAGTGGATTTGTGGACATGTATTCATTCAATGTCTAAGCATGTGCAACCACCTCCTGGTCTAGTCAAGTGGCACAAAATAGATTAGGTACAAGTTAAGTTTAATTAAAACATATTAGAATTTTAAGCATACAACTCCTATGTAGTTTTCTTAAAACATACCAATACTGTGACAATGTAGAACCCAAACTGAATAAATTTAATAAGACTGGCAAAGCTACATAAGCCAGAATGCTCCACCACACAGCTAATGATTAACCATCGCTATCATGATCTCAAAACGAAAGAGAAAGAGAAAGAGAAAGAGAAAGAGAAAGAGAAAGAGAAAGAGAAAGAGAAAGAGAAAGAAAATGACACATTGTTGAGATTGATGGTTAAATTTGATCACTTCTTGGCTATTAAACTATGAAAGATTGAAAATGCTTATATGAAAACAAATCAAACAAAGATATTGTGAAATACAACACACATTCTAATATGTATTTCTTTATGTATTCATTTACTATGTCATAATTAAATGAAAAATACAGTATGTTTGAAGGGCAATTAATAAGCTTTTGGTAATTAAAAAAAAGAATTTAGTTGTTTTTCATTGTGACATTTCCATGCCACTTGTTTTTTTGTTTTTTTTTAATGTGGCATGGAAAATTCATGTCACAATGAAGAACAATTCATTCAGAATAAAAAGCTAACATGTGTTTTTCATTTATTATGACACAGTAAATGTAAACATAAAAAGGAAATTTATACAAAAAGGACATACATATAATAAGGTGTGATGTATTTGACTTTTAATCTTCCACATTAAACATATGCCATGTAGTTTTCATAGATACAGATGGATACTCAACAATCAATTAATTTATAAAGTCATTTGTAGACAATTAGATTAGGATTCCCCCCAACCAACTGTTAGAATATTCTGACTTTTTTTCAAAACATATTAAATAACTCATTGTAATTTAGATGGCTTTACAAACAATACTAAATACATTTAAAATGGGTCTGTATAAGCAAATTCAGTCAAAATGGATTTTTCACTCATGTGAAAAAGTGAAGCAGAGGTGCCATGATATCATAAGCATGTGGCAAGATTGGCCTCATTTTTTGAAAAAATTATGGTTTCGTTAACAACAAATCTTTTGAATTAATTCAATTACTTATTCAAAAAACATAGATGGACCTTTCATCATAGTGGTGTTTAGTAATTCTCACTTGTAGTTCCTGCACAGTCATTAACTAAAACATTTCCAAATGATATAGTAAACAAGCTTTAGCTAATCGTCATTTAACAGGTCTGTTCACCCATATTATCAAAGAAACATTTTTCTCACTTACTTCTAGTGATATTCAGCCATGCAGATGCTTTAGTATTTAATTTTCTTCATTTTGAGATATGTGTCTCTGGGATGTTTACTTCAAATTCAGTTCGTAGGTGAATGAAATTTAAATTGTGCTGCTCACTGAATTTGAAAATTACGCCAGAAACATTTTTTTTACTGTGTCACTATTACTCTGAATAACCCAGAGAAACTTTTCATGAAAACTACTGTACATCTGTTTTCTGTTGGTTATCCAAAGTAAGAGGGGTGCTGTTTCTGGAAACATATGACAGTGAGTTCCATTCACCTCTACTGTACTGAAGTTGCAACAGAAATATCTCTAGCCATTCCTTAGATTGATTTGGGTGTCAGTGGAACTTAAAAAAAAAAAGATTTGCTTTCAATCCATCTGCCTCACCAAAGTGTACATGAACCTGTCACTTTGCTCTTAGAGAACAGTTTGAGTTACTCCTGATGTCATTAACCATCATTCAAAGTGACTGTTACACAAATGTGGAAATACCCATTAAAATGAATGGCCTAATGCCAGCCCATAGCCAAAATCACCCTGCGAGGGATTTACTGAGCTCAAAGTTGTGGATTTCATGTAGATATGGTCCCTGAACAACAGCAGTGAAGTTTTATTTAGAGGAGGATGATTACTGTCGTCAGCGATGTAGGCAAATAGTTAGGCTACTATAGGTACTGGTGAGTTGTTTATATGTCTTTGTTGGGCTTTGATAGCATGTCATGGAATCTGAATCTAAAATTGGATCAACTTATGGAATCTAAATCCTTTATTGAATCTAATCAGAGTCAGTTCAGCATTAGTAAGGAAGTTAAGAAATAACCAAAATTCTGCACTGGAGTTTTGTGTGGGAGCCTAATTAATGCTCACAACAACTGAAAAATATAGTTCTACCTTCTAACATATACCGTCTTATTTACAAGCTACTTGATCCAAACACCAGAAATCCTGATTCAGAAATATAAATTTGATCAGCGTAAATTGTTAATATTATATGACTGTGAGTCTAAATGAGAGATGTTACAGAGTGGTACTCGTTTTACCTTACAAGTGGCCTTTAGCCAAGTACAGACAGTCAGTCCTGTGTCAAAGTCTGTTTCATCATCAATTTGTGTTTTCTTACCCAACACAGCGTTAACACTAAACCCAATCTGTCATCATCTGAGATGCTTGACCTCAACCCAGTGTTAACCCTAACTTAATATTAACTTATAGGAAAACTGTGTTTATTACAACTTGGAATTTTATTTTGTAACATTGGTCATCAGTTCCAACAGTAATACCCACACTGCAACTCAGTGACATCACTAAAAAAAAAGGTCCACAACAGTGGTCAGATGATCAGACCGGTTGTAAACAAACCCCTATATACTCAAAAACTAAGGGGAATGGTAAAACTACTACCCAAACTATCAGTTGTAAAAATCCATTACAGTTTACAGAGCCACTCTGAGTTCAATACTCAGAGTGGCTGAGTTCAGTACATGGTGAAGGTGTACGTGCTTATGGTTTTCCTGACCAGTGAGTGATTATCAGCAACATTTCAGATGTACCAACTTTCACTTTGACCTCCAAATAAAGTGGTGGCTAATCTGAGTCAGCTTGTTTCACCCATGATCATCTTTCCACTTCACTTGTGTTTGTTACTTTATTTAGCGATGTCTCTGCCTTGTGAGATCTCACTTTGTTGAGTCCAGTGTTATTGCAACTGATAGAGCCAGTGCCATTGAAGACACTATTTGAAGGGAAAACAGACTGATACAAAAATGGCTAGCCAAAAGCACATCAATCAAACAACAGCCATGTCTTATTTTGGCATTTTGGGGAGTAATTGACTTGTAATTGTCAATCATGTTATAAAATATAATCTGCCACTGGTGAGGTTTAATGTTTCAACTGGCAAAAACAACAGTCAGTGGCAGTTAATGAGAAGCTGCGACCTGGATGGTTTGTATAGTATTCTTTGCAAATTAAAAATGGAGGAGTGATAGAAGATTCAATAAGAAATTTGTAATTTATAAACCTGCTATCAGAATCCAATCTTATCTGTATGGTTCCACAAAGACATATCAGGTGATTCTGGCTTAGACATATTACCCAACATTCTCCAACAACATTCTTATGTCCATGATTATTCAGCAGGTTGAGCTTAGTGTTTAAGCTAATTCTATCTAATACTGATAAGTTTGCTGCTAAGAAAAGAGAAGCATTCCAGCTGTGTGTATTCTGTTCATGCTAATGATTAAGAGTTCATGCATACCAGCAGGAGGACTGACTTTGACAACAACTGAACTGCTAACAGCCACTGTGTTCATGTAGAAATGCGGTGAACCTGGCGGTGTTAAAGTTGAACGAGCAGGGGCTGCTGGACAAACTGAAAAACAAGTGGTGGTATGACAAGGGAGAATGCGGCAGCGGAGGAGGGGAGAGCAAGGTTAATACACTCACACACACATACATACACACACATGCACACACTAAAACATGAAGGTAACATTGGGTTATCAGGTGTAAAAAAAAAAGAGAAAGAAAGAAGCAGCATAGTTAAAATGCCACATGTGAACACAAAAATAAGCAACATAAGCAATGTCAAGCTGCTGCCTTTCACATAAATATACAAACAAACAAATACTCCTAGATGTTACATATAGATACTAAATTTAGCAGTTGCTGATCAGCTTTTCACCAACAGGTGGCATTGTAGTCTGTGCTGCTTCTTCCTGCGATGTGTTGCACCCTGTTTGGTTGAGGTCAGGGTTAGGGCAGGCTTCCGGGGCAAGGATAGGGTCAGGTGACCTCACACCAGATAGCAGCAACAATGCAGGAGAAGGGCTGTTGATAAAGAGTTTGTGCAACCTGGCCAAACTCTATTTATCTATAGCTCTGGCCTGGACGAATACTGCTTTTGAAAAAGCATAAAGGCTTTTCACTGCAGCACCTCTCATTCTCTGTCTCAGGGGCCAAATAGAGGGGCCTGACAACAAAGGACATTTTAAACAGCCTTGTCTAGTTAATCACGGTGATAACAGACTAACTAGATAACTGGATAATTGGAGAGGATCAAATATTTGCACTAAAACTGGTAATCACACATTTTTGCATGCTCTTTAAGTTCAAAGTAATGTGGCAAAAGCTTTTAATGCTGTATCATTCATGACTGATGACATTCCTTTAAATAACAAACTTATTATTAAAATTAGTGGGCCCTGTCTTGGTTGCTAGACCAGAGTGTGAGAACCGCTGCCCCACTAATAACATAAGATAACATTGATAATGATGTTATTTATGTTATTCCCATTGAAGAGTGCCAGTAAACCTTGCCGTATTGAAACTGAATGAGCAAGGGACCCTAGACAAGATGAAAAACAAGTGGTGGTACGATAAAGGAGAGTGTGGCTTCAAGGACTCCACCAATAAGGTTAGTTGTATATGTCTGTGGATCAATCAAACACTGTCTCTTCACACAATTAACATGCACAGTAAGCATGGTTCTATATGTATCAGGAATAGAAATACGTGAAATATATGTGTAAATCTGAAAAAACAAACATTTCCACTGAATGGTTAGCACAGGGCTGCAGTCGAATAGTCTTTTTTGGTTCCTAACTGAGTGAAATGACCCGGAAGTATTTAAGTGGCATCCATGATAAGAGCTAGTTGAATTCTTTAAATACTAAGGAAAGCTGCGTCAATGCTTCCTTTCTAATTTCCTTTAGCATAGGGTACACTTGACCATCTTTTACGAAAGGAAAGGAGATAATTCTGTCCCACAATTCCTTGCGGCAGCAAGCGATGCACCATTCACAAACTCAAACGTACCCTCTGTCCAAAGCTGTGTTCAGCTTGTTTGATAACACGATAGACAATTATACAAAGCATTATACATTTATGTGTGAATTAGAAAACAGAAATTTACTGCTTTTCCTGTTTTCGTCTTCAAATTGGCAGTTGGAATAGAAAATTAAACCGAAACCAGAAAACAACTTGTTTTTCGCTTTTATTGTTATATCTATATTATCCGTCCCCACGGCATCTCTACAAAAACACTGTCATTAACTATGCTCGCTATGGCATAGATAGATGATAGATAGATAGATAGATAGATAGATAGATAGATAGATAGATAGATAGATAATGAATGAATGAAGTTACGCTTCCGTGCCTCGTGGGTAAATGAGCAAAGCATCTGTCTTAATGGGGAAACGCACTTATCTTTTCAGCTGCAGGGTGGGGGGATGATCGCTGCAGGTGTTTGATAATCCTTCCACTGTAGCTCAACCAGGACACACTGTCAATAAACATGAATTAATATTAGATCCTAACGGGTCCTGTTGGCGTGTCTGGAGAGTGTACGCAGTGGACGGATCATAACAAAATGAGGGAATTTGGCACTAAAACGACTGTAATGTTGCTTGACTTTATTAAATACTTGCAGGGATCACCCATGTGAAGAGAGACACTGTGCGCATTTACACACCAGGCACAGCAGCGTAACTGCATTATTTAAATAACCAGACATGCCGTTTCTTCACATGAAAAATGGCAACAAAATAATGCTTTGTATATTTGTTTATCATGTTATCAAACGAGTGGAACAGAGCTTTCGACAGAGGGGAAATGGACCCACAGCCTCTATCAACCATAACAACCTTAAAGCACAATCAAGTCAACATTTCAAGGTGTTTGAGTTTGTATGTGGTGGTTGTTAAGCTGTTATATGCATTATAGGCCAATAACAGATCATAATTGGCATATTAACCATAACACAGAAGTCTTTCAAGAGAAAGGTATATGAGACATTTTTAGTTAGATGATGTTTTAATTCATCATGTTTGAAACTTAAGAATGATGATGTGTAAAGTAGTAACATGTTCTGCCTATCTTTCATACATATAACTTTTATTTTCATACAATAAATGGGATTCAGCAGGGCATTCTCAATGTGATAATGTCATCTCAGTTTTGTGACTGGTAGCCTATATTCCTTTTTTAAATCCAATTCTGACCTTGGTAAGGCAGTGATATTTTTCACTGTGTTGTACACGTTTATATAGCCTGCATGAAACAACACGGTAAGAACAACCGGGGCAAAGTATGTAAAATACACTTTTTGTAGTCTGTCGTCAGAACACTGTAGTTTCACCACAGCAGACCCATGTTAATAATATCCACCATTGCATAATTACGTAGCCCAGTGTAAGTGCAGTCAGATTCTCACCACAGTTGTCTTTTCCCAGGTCCTTATGAATTCTCCTTCACATCTTTCCTTGACCTTGTGATGTTTTCCATCGAGGTCAAGGAAAAGTGGTTAGGAGGTACTTTTTGACTGCAGCCCAGGTGTTTGTAATTTTAAGGACAACCCCAGTAAGGTAGAACCCTGGACGTTCAAACGTTAGTAATTAAAATGCTGATAAGTCGTGTCTTGAAAACAAAGAATATAACGTCTTAAGATAAAAAGTCATTAAATCCACTGTGTATTAGCAATTAGACTCAATGAAATGTTTGTTGCTGTCTGTTGAATATGTAGTAGGTTATTCTGTCTGTTTTAACTTTTAAGTAAGATTTTGTGTGTCTGTCTGAAACACTATTTAGACAGGATGAGTTTTCAGGGTAATGTCTGTAAAGAAATTGGAAATGGACATTTGGTTACAATGATCACACATTAATAGACAGAGAGATATGAAGAAGTAATGAGTTGTCAATGAGGCAACTGAGTCAAGACAACCTGGTTTTGCAAGCAATGGTGACATTTCAGAAAAATTTGTTCATTTCAATGGAATCGGCACCATCGGGGGATTCACTCCCAGCAGCAAAGTAACTCTGGAGCTTTCACATGCAATTCAAATTTGTGGAACTTTGACTCAACAGATTGTGCCAATGACCAAATGCAAATGGTATGACAGCGCTGGGTAGCTCACCAGCAAGAGTAGCTTGCCAACTAGCCCCATAAATATATAAAAGTAGCTATGTCACCAAGCATCCAGCACAACCTATTTTACAAAGATTTGCAAATTAATTTAAATGTTCCACTCAACTGGTTTGAGAAGACATGTAAGACTGACTCTCTGCTAATAACCAGTAACAGAAGAGAAATGACTGAACTGCATGAGCAGGAAAATTTGAATAGATTGATTAAACATACCTGATTTAGTGATGCTGGATTTAGAATCCTACTATGTAAAGAAGTGAGAAAGATATTTTTATGAGTATTGTAAGACCTTGGAATGCTCAGTTAGCATAATATGATGCATAGATGCATACCTGCAATGGCATATGGTGAAGGGTGTCAGCAGGAAGTTGACAGCTGTATGGTCTGCTGCTGCCTTTTGGACTCCTAAGCCAGAAAGACTGCATACAAAGAGCTCAGTGGCACCTTAAAGATTTCAGCAGGTGTTAAATCAATTGAGGTTCTCAGTCAGACAAACCTTGGCTAGTATGTAAAAAAACTTATATAAAATGTATGTAGCCAACATAATCTAAGCTCAAAGGTCCATTTACCTGCTTTCACGTCATTCAGTTGCATCTCATGCTCTTCCTCTTCAAATGGAAATGGCTTGTGTTATCACGTAACTTAAGTGCTGAACATCAACTTCATTTCCACTCAGGTCACATGATAACAATAAAGCCAGCCCCATTCACTGATGAAGTCTGTGAGATGCCGTCGACGGGCCTGAAAGTTTGTAAATTGACTTCTGAGACCTTTGAGCTTAATTATAAGGATAAGAGACAAATTATGTCATTCTTAGAATTTTGACACACTTTAGAACACAGTTCTTCTCTGAGTAGCTTTTTGCATATTGGCCCTCATTCATTCATGAATGTCTAGATGGCGTAAGGGAAAGCCTCTAATAAGCAAGTGGTGTGAGCACAGAAGTAAAAAACCATAGACACTGTATTGGTGTCCTGAATGAGAAGCTTTTACTGTAAGTTTGGATCCTACTTCCAATGTTAATTACATTCATTGTGTCAAGTGTGGGCTGGAGGCTAACCCAGCATGGTTGAAGGTAAAAGCCCTGGCCGTACTGTTACTATTGGCAATAAGTTTATGTTTACCTAGGTTGCAGGCTATGTGCTCCTGATCACAGTGATATAGCACATGATAAGACAGCTAGATACATGATTGATTCATTTGAATGGAAAAGTGGTCTCTGACTTTTGGACCCTAGAACATGTCACAATAACATAATAGACAACAGCTATAAACAAACACAAATAAACATGCTACAAAGTGTGTCAGAACCTCCAATCACTTGGGGCTGTCCACGGTAACAAGGAATGGGACACAAATACTTGAGAGGTTTTCCAAGAAAATGATTCTCTCATGAACCTTAATTTTTTCAGCTATATGATTGAAATGATTGAACTATTTCCCCATCCACCTTTGAAAATATGGGGGTGAGGAAAATTTCCAGTGTGTTAAAATTTGTCTTTTGGTTGTGATCAACCTGAGCATCAAAGATTGTTATATGGCTGCAGTGTAGATTCAAAACAGAAGAAAACTGCAATTCAAGTTCAACCTTAAAGGGGACATATTATGCTTTTTGTAATTTTCTGTTATTTATATACTGATGTTGGATGTCTACGTTAAACATGGTCAAAGTTCCAAAACTTGAGGTTTAAGTATGTAGAAATGCTTTCTGCACGGGCTTCAACCTGCTCTGAACATTTTTTTTACCTTTCCAATGAGCTGTGCATGCCCATAAATGGCTGTCCATTTTATAGCCTTGGTCGCTAAGGTTTTTCCATGTGTTGTTTGCATTGTCCACTCTTATATTTCAGATCGGATTCGGGTTTGAACATGTATGGATGCATTCGAGAAGTTGACATTTTGAGTAAAAAACGAGAAATAGTTCAATCCTACTACTATAGTTTGTTGCTTTTTTTTTAACTTAACCCCTAGAGCTGGAGGAAGTCCCCTGAAGGGTGGCTTCAAAGAGTTGGCCAATCAGATTAGAGTGGGCTGTTCAGGAGGGGGGCCTTAGAGAGACAGGAGCTGAAACGGTCTGTTTCATGCAGAGGCTGAACTGAGCTGGTGCATAAAGGTCCAGTATAAGATAAATAAGGAGTTTTTAACTGTAAATCATGCAAAGATATTCCAGTAGAGCCACAAGATTAAAAGTGTCTTAACGTCTTTGCCGTACAACTTAGAATTCCAGGCAAAAATGTCGACTAGTTAGAATTGTGCTCCTGTGTAATAAGGGATTATTACTGACATTTCAGCTGAGCTCTCCTGCTTTTTGTTTCTCATATTTTTGCTTAAAATAATCCAGCTCCTGTTGGCTTGTTTACAAACTCTCTGACTGTTGGACTACTCGTGTTAGTTGCCCATGTTTATCTTGGACCTATTTTTAGTGATGTAACCTTATTCCAAGATCTCAGCTTTTATTTTGTTGAGTATGAGATAATACCTGATAGAAACGATGGCCAGAGCTATGAACATAAAACCGATGTGGAAGATGCTTGTAGAGGAAACTTGACAGTCTCATTAGGTGGTATTAAGGAATTTATTATCTTTTCCACGGTGATCATTAACTGCAAAAACATACATGCAATACATACAAACAAAAAGGGTATACACATGTTTGTTTTCCAATAATGACTTACACAAAGAAAAATTGATAAAGGGCAAGAATGTTTTGAATTGGTTTAAATGTGTGCAGCTCAGGTTCAGTCCAATTGCCTGTGACTCTGTGTTGTCCAAATGTTGCATCTGGTCATTAAGATCAGATGCAACATTTGTGTGTATATATCCCTTTAAGGCCAGGTGCTACATTTGCGTGCTTTTCTGTTAGAACCGGATGCGATGTGAGCATGTTTTAGACGTGAGCATCGTTTTCAAGACAGATGAAATACACTGATGAAATACATCATGCTTCACTGAAATACACGTGGAGAAGACAAAATGCATCATGAGATATTTTTTTTGTTTTGTTTCCGTGTTGACAATTTTGTCAAGTTTTTCATGAAACCCTCATTTCTTAGGAGGTTGTTTTTAAACAATGCCTTAAGTTCTAGAATTTTTTTAGAGGGTGCCTTAGGTCATAATGGGTTAAGGAGACAATGAAACATTCACAGGTGGTGTGTCAGTCATTAAAATTCACTGTTAACATAAACACCCCACTAACAATTTTCTCTGGGTGGCTGCCTTCTTTTTTTTGTGTGTGTGTGTGTGTGTGTGTGTGTGTGTGTGTGTGTGTGTGTGTGTGTGTGTACTAGGAGAAGACCAGTGCTCTTTCTCTCAGTAACGTAGCAGGAGTCTTCTACATCCTGGTTGGAGGTCTGGGTCTGGCCATGATGGTAGCGCTGGTAGAGTTCTGCTACAAGAGCCATGCTGAAGCCAAAAAAATGAAGGTACGTTATCTTTTCAAACACTAATTTAAATTCACTTTCGATCTTAACTATAATTAGTGTTGCAGTAATATTATTAGTACTACATCTGCTACATATAGGGTTCTCATTAAAAATAACTATCTTAATAATAAATCTTAATCTGAGTTTGTGTGACGCTTAATGTTGCAAGACAAACTGACAAATATCTTCCTGTTAGAAAAGCATATATAGTATAAGAAAATGCAGGCCAGTGTTTTTCATGATAATAACCATATGGGTAAGGTAATAAATAAACTTATTTGATTTTATAGGTACAGCTTTGTGGATATTAGTATTATAAATATTCCAAAAAGATCACATTTTTGAGGGGCTAAAGGTGCTTGAAAACTCACAAAAGCTTTGCACATGCGTCAGACGTGGTGAAAAATTATATATTTTATGGGTCGTGGGCATGGGTGTGGCAAAATGGCTCCATAGCGCCCCTACAAAATTTCAAAGTCAGAGCCCCCACCATTAAATTTGATGTAGTTGAACAAAATTTGGTAGGCACATGTATCATGTCCAGACTTACAAAGAAGCTGCTTGGAGCCATACCCTCAGTCCAACAGGAAGTCAGCCATTTTGAATTTACTGTGGAAATTTTTCCATTTGCAGGTGTTGTACTTTAACAAACTCCTCCTAGAGAATTAACCAGAGGGTCTTCAAATTTGGTTGGTGTCATCTAAAGACCTTTATCAAAATCTTGAGTCTTCATGGAACGCCCTTGACCAGTCAATTAGCATATTTCGCCATGAAACCATATTATGGACAGAGGAAGTTATATTTAACTCCGTGCAATATCCGATATTCATGAAAATTCATATGCATGTCAAGCCACATCCAATAAATTTATTGCTTTATTAATGAGCCACTTATGTAGCACTGCCTAGTGGCAACAGGAAGCAAGCCTTGTGCTAAAAAGTTCCTTTGATTTACATGAAATTTAAAGTGTGTGGTCTACATTTGATATGCAGCAACATAATGTACATTTACTGTGTGTTTCTAGTAAAGTGGACACAGGAAGTGATAGTTATCTCCTACATGCAATGTCCAATATTCATGAAAATGTATATCCCTGTCAGTTGCCCTCTGGTAAATGAAATGCTGCTTTGTGTTGCTCCGCAATAACAGCACTTTGACTGCAGTGCGCCCTGACATGCACAAAGGTGCGAGGGCCCGATCATTGCTGCTTGCAGCTTCAATTTGAGGTTATAGTTTAAGGTGCTGTTTAATTTTGCATTACTTAATACTAAGAAGTGTTTCTTATCTGAGTCTACCCTATTTAAATCACAAGGGTATACAAAATTTTAGAAACACCTCTCAGCAAAACAATACAATTCAACAGCAGCACAAACTACAGCCTCCAAAAATGACCATAAAGTTGAATCAATACCTCTCTAAAGGCCTGGAGCGTCAAATGAGGACCCAGCGACGAAAATTGTTTTCTCTGCAGCCGAAAAAGAGAGAAATAGCGCAAGCCAGCTGAGCACGGGCGAGCAAGCGAGAGAGAGAGACAGCGCAGCGGTGGTCGAGGAAGGAGAGCGAGCGGTAGTGAGAACAAAACCTCTGAATGAGAGAAGTAAAACGTTATATTCTGATAATTTCACGGCAGTCACGATTTAACGCACAAATAAATAACCATCAAACAGTCAACAAATGATTCACTGTGGACACAGACGCTCTTAGTTTCAGTTTCATTTTCCTCCTCTGCATTTCTCCTTTTCATTCATTCATTACATCCAACTAGTGGTTAATACAAGGACAAAATGACAAATTTGTGTTGGTTCAAAATGGCTGAAAATCTATCTAGGCGCAAATGGGCATGGTTTATATGGTTACATTTGTCTGAACCCACAGAATCCAGGAAAAAAAGAATTTTGTGTATGAGACTTGTGGTTCACAAGTTATAGGCCTAAAACATGAAGTTTGTTGTTATAGCGCCACCATCTGGCCAATTGGTAAAAAAATTTTGTCTGAGTAGTGGGTGAGATTTCCAACCAATCTGCCAAGTCTGGGAACTGTCACTGTTACGGTTTCTTAGACCCAGATACTTTAAGGGTGAGAAGAAAAATAAAAATAAAAATAATTATATAATAAATAATTCTAACAGATACAATAGGGTTCCAGCAGCTTCGCTGCTTGGACCCCTAATAATCCTAACAGATACAGTAGGGTTTTGTGACCAAACTCTTCATAATGAAGGAACACCCAGTAGAGCGGTGTGGCTCATTGACTTATTTTTAATAGTTTTTGGACAACAATGGCTTTGGTTTAAGCTTTGGATATGCATAAGCATGTGGACTTAACCAAGCAACCCCCATTTGTATTACTTAAATGGACTGTACTTGTATAGCACCTTTCTAGTCTTCCGACCACTCAAAGCGCTTTTACACTACAAATCACATTCACCCATTCACACACATTCATACGCTGAATGGGTACAGGGGCTACCATGCAAGGTCCCAACCTGCCCATCAGAGGAAACTAACCATTCACACACACATCGGCATGTGGACTGGGGGAGCCGGGAATCGAACCGCCAATCTTCCGATTAGTGGACGACCCGCTCTACCTCCTGAGCCACAGCCGTATATATGTAGAGAGATGTTAACATTGGAAAATAAAAGCTGCAAAGCTGTCCATTATCTTATTAGTTTGAGCAGATGAAGGGCAGATCTATTTTTTTTTACCTGTTTTTCCTGTTCTACAACAAAGCGTTCCTCACAGTCATTCATTCTTCCATCAGTGTAGATGAGTAGATTTTCTTAGCAGATGTAGAGGTGTGTTTTAAAAACACCAAATTACTTCTTACTACATGAGCTGTGTTGTCTTTATCTGTATCATACACTTGTGCCTAGCCTGGATTCCACATTCTGGTTCTGTATATCCAAATAAAAGTTTTCATCTTCTATGCTCGCTTCAGTCGGTATGGTCAGCTTTATTGTACTCAGTCTGTGTGATAAATGGTGGATATACAGGTTGTTTTAGAGGAGCAGACCGAGTGTCAGAGCTGTGGCTCTGTGCTCTGATTTAAAATAACTCTCTGATCAGAGTCACTGTCAACTCATTGCAGACCGTATTGGATAAAACACGTCCAGCTGGTTTTAGCCTGTTGTTTGATTTGTGGTGGATGTACATGTTTCAGCTGTTTCACAGTCAGCATGCAGCTCTGCATTTCCTTCTTTTGACTGCAGACTCTGATGCTACTGGCTGTTTGCAAAGTATGTGTCTCTGCTGCACTTGGTTTTTACATTGAACAAAATGTTGAATTGCCACTCTTTTAGCATTTACCTTTTATCTATCTGGTGTTTCTAATGCTCCTTATGCTCCTTCATACATCACCTTACTGCTTGTTCTTCATGAAATTAGGAACAACACTATTACTCTGGTTAGGACCAGATGGCATGTTGAGCCCCTTTCAGACATGCAGCCCTTTATGTTAAGCTGATGGCAATTTAACATGCTGGTCTCATGACTGAATAAGCACCCTGGTCACTTTTATGTAAAAGTCACAACGGCAATCATACTAGGTAGGACCCACAGCACAAGTCTGAGTTGAATATTCTCAGATTAATGTAAAGGCTGAGGAGCACAAGATAAAACTTTATCTTTATCATACACTTGTGCCTAGCCTGGATTTCACATTTGCAAAGAGAGAAATGCACATCAACATCACTGTAATAAATTCAATATCTCAATCATCATATCTTATGCACAAAATTTGTTTAATGAACTATGAAACACTGAAAGAACCCATTTTAAGGCACTGAGGAGATCTATCTTCTCATATCAGATCAGTCAATAAAACTATTTTTCCCTCTATGTTTTCAGTTTCATTCATGCAAACTGCTGACTAGATTAATACCCACATACTCAAAGCCTGTGAACAACCCAAAAAAAGTCTCCTTCCTTGCTGTCATAACATTTTAACTCTCTCTCTGCTTCCTCTCGTGCACCAGCTTCCAAATATCACTCAAGCATTCTCTCTTTCCATTAATGTCTTGTAATGCCTGAATGAAGCCATGACACAGAACATGTAAAAGTCACCTGTCTGAATGACAAAAAGTAACCACTTTAACAGATGAAGCCAGGAATGTTTGATATTCCATGTCTAAAAAGGGCTGAACAATCACCCCAGCACCCTGTAATCCTGCAGTTCCCACAAGACACCCTGAGGGACAGTCAGACCTCTTCTCCAAATCTGCAAACCACATGTATTCTGCATGGGCCCATGACCCATCTACTGTCTTTGCAATAGTAAAGAGTGGTTCCACTCTTTCATGACCAGTATGGAACCCCAACACTCTTCCTGTGTTCAAGATTAGACAATCAGCCTGAGTTTACTTGCCAGCATCATGGTGCAGGCCTTATGCAGTGTGATACCCTTATAAGTGGAGCTCATGCTATATTCATGTTTTTAAAGTGGGAACCATCACCCCTGTCTGCCCATCTGAAGGTATCATCGCACACCAACATGCAACAGTTGACAGCTCTGCTTCATCCTACACCAGACTTTCATAAGCTTATGGCCACACATCTGATCATACAAAGTTCATCACCGATCATTGGTTTAATGTGCTCTGGTGCCAGGTACACATATCAACTGCCCAAGGATTTTGTGTACCCAGGTGATCCTGGAAGATGTGTTGTTTGAGCAATACCCAGCTGCTGGTCCAGACTAAAAACAATTCAAACACTTAAATGGATAGGTATCTTTGGAATACATCAACCTTACCCAGAATATGCTAGAGCATGCCTGCAGGGGGAGCTCTCTGGTTCATAGCTCACACTCAGGATAACCCACCTGGGGCCTCTCCCATGTGGGCCAAGGTCTGGTGTGCTGACACTCTGGTGGCAGGCAAACAATTCTGACCCCAGGCTGCAAAAATTGACTCCTGGCATCTTGGAATCAAGCAAGAAGTAATTTGAAACTCTTTTCTATTTATTATACTTAGTCTTAATGCAAGGGGTTAACAGGAGAGATTTTGATTTATAGTTGAGCATTGAATTTCACCTGTTGATGTCATTACTGCAATGGATTGAAGTGTACATTATCAGGCCATATCATGCTTTAATTATATTCCCCATAGTAACAGTGTTTACATTCTTGTATTTACTTTGTGATACATAGCAACAGTGAGCTACACATATACTGCATACATACCCATTTAGAGGTAACTTGTAACATTATTTTGCCATGTCTCATTATTGAATATAAGACTATTGCCACAGAAGGTCTGCAGTGTAAAGGCTTTGCTAGATGTGTGTTACTGAAAAGAAGACTACTGTGAGTCTTTCTTCAACTTCCTTAACCCACAAGAACCCGGACCCATTTCTCCTTAAAGGAAAACTATGGGGAATATAAAACAGACCAAATGGACCACAAGGAACACATTTCTGAATTTTTTTTTTAAATTCTACCTTCAGTGTCAAAGATCTGTAATGTAACATATATGTCATAACGATATTTCCCTAACTTCTTTTATATCAATTTGTTCAAGAAATGTGGTCAGAACAGGTTAAATGTAATACAGGACATCTTATTAAAGCATCAGAATTGTTAAATGAGTTGAAACCTACCTTTAGTAACAAATTTTAGAAGTGATGTCATGGGTACACAGATTCACACATTGTCACATGACTGCACCATGTTCAATAGATGTCACTTAGGGACTTCATGAGTCAAAATCAAGGAGAAAGCTGTATAAGGAATTTTCCAGAACATTGAAAGGGTTGGTGACACCTGTGTCACCATGGGTTCTTATGGGTTAATGTTACCTATGCTCTAAACAATCTCCACCAGCATTGGAAACTTGAAGGAACGAATACAAGCTCGTTCCTATTCACAGTTCTTGCAGTCCCCACACGGTATCTCCATAGCCTATGACATAACCTCAGAGCCTCTGCACATAGCCATCAAGCTATGGCAGAGGTATACACCCTTAATTCAATGCAGGTATAAATTCCTAATAATTCTGGAAGGGAAACCAGAGGTTGATATTGTGACAATAGGGCTGCAACTTTTTATAGATTATTTTCTTGATTAATCATTTGGTCTATAAATCATTGGGGAACACAGAAAAATGCCCTCCAAATGCCAGTGAAAAAAATTCTAGTGCTCAAGGTGATGTCATTCGTTCTTTCCTTTGGTGTTAGTGTTGTGATCTTAGAATTATAAGGTTCTATCTGCATTCTCAGTGGTTTTGAGATATTGAGGTTCAAAGTTTTGACATCCTTCTGACTGTCATATAGTTCAGTTCTCTTTTGTTTGTCAAAATCCTATCACATTTCCAAATAGAACCCTCTAACTCTGAGAACTCACTTTTTGTTCGGAAAAAGGTTTCATCTTTTGAGGTTTCACATGAAGCACTTACTTTGTTGCAACAAAGGAGACAGATTAGTCTTAACTTGTTTTAATACACATAATCAATGTATGTACTGCTGAAGGAAGTTAAGTTCTGATTTAAGATATTTGGGCAGAGATAACAATTTAGCTGCATGTTTTAAATTTAGACATAACAAGGCAACATTTGGTTTTCAGTGACAGATTAGAACTGATAATACAGTTCATAAACAAACAAAATTGAAGACAATTAGAACATTCAAAAATGTTTTTTCTTTTTTTAAGGTCTTTTTTTATATTTTCAACATGACATTTGGGCCTTGGAGTACACACACATACTGTTGCTATTTACTGTAAACAAGTAAATTTTACTACGTTTTGATTTAATGCGTAGACGTACCTTGAAAGGCCACAGCTCCCCTGTAATGCAAACCTATGTCTTATGCAATTATCTACTATTGGTGCGTCATCATTGTTCCACAAGCACAATCAGTATATTAATAACAATGACTTTATTTGTGTTATGAAGGTGGCAGCCAACACCTTGTCGTCCCCCCAGCACACAGGAAACTACACACACACTCTGTCCTCTCCTCAACATGCCCCCAACTTCAACCTGCTGTCCCCCAGCCACCAGCCAAACTACGCCACCTATAAAGAGGGCTACAACGTTTACGGCATTGAGAGCGTCAAGATCTAACACGGGTAGGAGAGTGATGATTGATGGCTAAAACCTTCCGCACTTCACAGTCATAGACAATGTTTAGACCATGGATTTGCTCGAACAAACAAAGCTGCATGAAACTGCATCCATATTATGGTGATGCATAGCAGCTTCAATGGCAAACTGCACTTTCAATGGCCCTAATTGATTTGATTTAATCTGAAAAATTCACTGTTGGACAACATTACTTTTTTAAACTTCATGCTTCCAATTTTACTTTTTTTGATTACTGTTAATTACTGAAATTAACCATTTCCAGCACAGATGTTTCACATTAAAGTCCTCCAGTACCTAAAGGGCATAATTCTTCTCTTTTCTGGTGAGCTTTTAATATGAAACATTTGTAGGTGCTGGAGGTAATGTCAAAGTGATTGAAGATCACATCTCTTAACAAGAGAAAGTGAAAGCAGCAGAGTGGTGAGTGTGACATGTCTCTGTCATACTTGCAACACCATTAATTAGAGCTGTATAGAGTGACATATACATTCTGCTGAATTCACAGTGTTAGCCATTATAGTACGGGTCTTTTTTGTCCAGCTTTAATCAGCTGACTTTTATGTATAGACAGAAATACAAGTAGGATGCAAATCAATAGTATGACTTGACAATAGTATGACTTGTTATGAAATGACAAACCACAAGTGAACATGTCACATCATAGTTTTCAACAGTATAATTTCATTAATATCCATGTACATGTAATTGTTTGCTAATCAAAAAACAACAACAAAGAAAACAAACAAACAAACAAACAAAAAAAACCCAATGAGATAAAAGTTGCCATTGATGTTGGCTGGCATTGCTAAATGGTATCATTTACTGTATATTTAGTGCATGATGTGAATGCAGCTATTGTTCTTGATAAACAATAGTATCATTGAGAAGTAATAAAGTTTAGCTTAACACTGCATACAAGGTTCTGGTCAAAACTGTCTATGGCTGTGATTTTTACTTTTCTTTGTTATCTCATTTCCCAACAGCTTGATCACCTCCTCTAACCCTTTTTTCTCTCCTCACCTTGTCCTTTCCTCTTTACTTGTCCTACCTTCTCTGTACTCCACTGTCTTCCACTCCTTCCTTCTTGCCTCTCCTTTCCTCCTTCTTATAAACTTCCACTTTCCCCATTTGAGCTTTTTCCTTCCCTGATCCTCAATGTTTTCCTTGTTTCTCCTATTCCTCTCTTTCTTTATTTCTTTCTAGCCAATCATCCTCTTTAATGGACTGCCTCATTGACCAATCATTACCATCTGTCTTAATGTCAGCTTTTCATTACGCTGCCCCATGAATTCATTTAAGAGATGGGATGATTCGGACTGGTAGCATCATCAAGCACATACATTTGCTCTACAAAGGTGTCCATACCCTGTTAAAATACCACTGTTCCCTTTCAGTTTATTTTGTATAACACATACCATATGGAATAGCATGCCCCCATGTGGCCTAATGACACCTCTATTTACGCCAAAAAGACAAATAGCCGGTGGGGACATTTGTGAGGCCCAATCTACATATTTATACTTCTGTCACCACAGGATTTGCTCAGTTCTTGTACTCTTCTCCTAACTAAGAACACCAGACTCTACAGAGTTAAGTAGCCACACCTAGTTGGAAATGGACCAGCACAAAGTCCCATCTGCCTGTGGACTGGGGGTTGGCTGAGCCCAGGTCTCAGCTCCAGCACTGAACCCTGTAATGGTGGGTCACATTTGTGGCCTTTTGCTCTGTCCTTGGATCACAGAGTCCACTGACAGCCAAGTCAAGATCAGATAACCATAGACTACATCCCCTACCACAGTCTCCTAAGACTCCTAAGAATTCCCCTTCTTGCACACTAATGCACTGCACTGTTGTCCCAGGTTGTAGACCTTGGTTTGAATTTTTACGGTTTTTCAGGTGACCAAACCGGTTGTTTCCAGGGCTTATAAATTGTGCTTTTTTGTGCTCAGAACATTGCAGGTAAAATAAACCAAATCAATAAATATATATCAGAAGTAAGGAGCCTTTCCCCCAATGGTGCTATAGATCATTCGGGTTGTGGTCAGTTCCTGGAGTGGTGCACATAGAGAGAACAGTTGCAATTGGTTAATGGTTACAGTTTCGGGTATGACATCCGTTCATTGTTAATGTCCACAATCAACACGGTTGTTGGGGACGAGGCTGAACAGGACAGTCATACAGGTGGTTCTCCCTTCAGAGGCAAACAAAGGTTGTTACAACCACAATTTCATCATTCCATTTTAGACCTGCAAGTGTCTGAGAACTCACAAGTTCAGAATGCTCACACTGAGGAGTTATTGAGTGCAGTAGGTCTGGGTTTGTGATTGGTTTGCAACAATCAATATCGGAGATGATTATTTTCAGACAGCACTACATCTGAGCTACAGGCAATCTCTAAAGTTTGGATTGGTGGACCATAATCCAAATAACCTAGTATTCTATTCTAAAACTATATGCTACCTGTACTGGGGGTTCACGGTAACCCCTAGCATATAGGCTATACTCTGTTTTTGAGAACCTGGCTCACTCTGCCAGGACACTCCCAGAACTATAGTCGTTTGGAAAGGTGTCATCTGATGCCTCCCTTCAGGTGTGGTGGGCTCTGTGCAACAGTGACATTTTTGGACATACAATACAGCAGTGGTGTCATACATAAACAGACCATGGAGGGGGGGGGGGCACTCGCATACTTCCCCTGTCTCATTCTCTATTGCTGTGGTCCAGTCTTCCTTTTCTGTTACTAAAGGTCCTTTGTGGTTTCTTTCATATAAGACTGCACTGCTCTTTGCTTTGTCTTCCACAATGTGAGTGGATGATCTCCATGTTTTGTGCATCCCTCTTGCATCCAGTTAGCTTTAAATACTTTGAAGGTTACATTACACCTGAATGCACCTTATGTACCTAAGGTTACTGTAATTGTACAGTGTATCATTGCTTTTAAGCACATGGGTGTTTACCCTCTTCCTTTTGCATCTGAGGAGCAGAGGAGGTTGCTCACCTTATGAGTACTACATGCCTACAAAGACTGCACTCAAAGTTTGCATTTATGTGTCCAATTATTCATCTGTTTTGCCAATCTGGGTAAAGCCTATGCAGTGACTTTCCCTGGCTAGCAAAGGTCGTCCATAACCCACTCGACAGGGTGGCATGAGAGCGTCATGGAAGTTGGTAAAAGGGGTATTGAGTGATATTTGTGCAGTAGCCAGTTGTTCTCAATTCCAATGGCTCTATTTTGGCTCTTGAATGAAACAGCCCCCCAAGTGGCGGTTCCATGTTTCTACAATTCACTGTATTGCAGATTTGTCTCCAGAGAGATGGCTTCTCTGTTGGGCGAGTATATACAGTATGTTCCGGATTATATGGGCTGTACCAAGTGACTATAACAAGACTATAACATCTATTTCCTGAGAGGAAGAAGAGGAATGAGGTACAATACCATACTACCTTGCAGCACAACTGGGCTCGCTGAATATGAAGAAGTCTGATAGTGTTGAATGGAACTTGAGATGATGGAATTAAAGTCTGAGAGTACTGACTGAAAATCCAAGAATATGGAATAAAACATTCACTCAAACCTAATGATGGCATCACACTGTGTTTCAGACATTTAATGTAAGTCTGAGCCACACAGGTCATTGCACAGTGTATCGGAATTAATAAGTCAATGGGAAATCTGGTGGCAACAATCCAGTAAGGAAATAATGAACACTTTGGTTGGTGCTTGTATATTCCAGAGCAATACTAAAATAAACCAAAGTATAATAAAGTGAGCATTATAGTGCACAGACTTCTGAAGGGGGCAGTGCTTCAATGAAAGCATTTTTTAGGCTTATAAAGATGTAATGGTTTATTAAAATTAAAAAGACAAATATATCTGATTGACAAGAGCTGTGACACTGTTTACATAGTAAACAGTGTCAGTTGGTAAAGGTGAGGACTGCCCATGCACCTCAAGGTGTAATTATCAGTCTTCACAGTTTGAGCACCTGGTGTGGAAGTTAGTATGCACACAGACTATCTCAGTGGGCTTTTCAGTGTCAACCTGTCCCTTTATTTCCTGATGAAATATACCAAAATAATAAAGAAAAAGGAGATGATCGTTTATATGATGTTAAAGAGGAACTCCAGATGCCAGGTTTTGACATGGTACAAAAGTGTGTGGGGAAAAAAGAATCTCTAGTTCTACTGCATGGATTCTTTGTCCATTGTGAGTCTGACAATGTTATAGGAGTGTAATGCTAAATCTGTGGAGGACTTTCGTTAACTTTCATTCAATATGCTCAAGTATCATTGGATTCATTCCATACATTCTCAAAGGTCATCAAAATGAATTACATTCCTATTCTACATTACAATCTTGCACCACATGACTCATTTATCATCACGTGATTGATAATTATGTAAAGGAATTGTTCGCATCTGTGTGTTAAGTACAGAGATGCAGTCAGGATATGGTTAGCATAGCTCAGCATAAAGACTGGTAACAGGGGGAAACTGCTTGCCTACCAACACCTCTAAAGCTCATTAATAAATATGTCGTATCCTATTTGTTTAATCTTAGAACAGACAAACTTGTTGATGTCGTGACTTGGCATGTTGGGATGTATGTTCAGAGCATGTAGCCAGTTTGACTGGTTTAGTGAGTAGAAACATATGAAACACTAGACCACCTCCTGAAATCACTATCCCACATCTACGACCTATGATGGAAACTGTATCATTTATTTATTTACTGTTTGCCACATATTGTTTTGAATCTCTTGTTTGCTTACACTCTTCACCTGTTTGTAGGGACTGTATGTGGCAAACTGTGTTGTAACCAGAGAAGCTGCGCAGTAGTGCTGGGTGGATGTATACACTGTAAACTCTCAACTATACACTCAAGAAATAGTCACAGCTTGTACTGTAACTCTACACTACAAATTGTAGATTTTACACTTCTGCCTTCAGTCTTTATGCTAAGCTAGGCTAACCACACTGTGAATGCAGCTCTATACTTAACAGACAGACATTAAATTGATATCTTTCTCTAACATATTTTTCCTTTACACAGATGAAATTCACAGATGCTATGCGCTCCAAAGCTCGTCTGTCCATCACAGGATCGACTAGTGAGAATGGTCGTGTCCCAGTGGCTTACCTCCGTCCAGGATTACCCATGAGCCTCAGCATGACTGATCTCTCCTGACCATGCCCAAGCCAGTGCCTTACAGCCAATCAACACACATCCTCCCTTCCCCTCTGAAAGTGAATGGAAATACTTGTTATCTTCTTCGTAGACCAATCACCACTCACCGTGGGTCATCTGCCCTGATTCTCAATCTGGAGTTTAGCCAATCATATCTCTCTGAGGACTCCTGATCTCACTTTCTAACATCTAACCTGGAGAGACTGGAAAGCTGTTGTCCTTCTACCACTTGGCTGTCAAGCTTCAGCAAAGACCTGCCCACCTACGAAGCGAATCATGTGGCCAACAGCAAGAAAGATGGCTGGTCACTCACAAATTCATGAAAAACAATCAAGCACAGTTGACAGTTTTCTAAACTAAACACACATTGTTTCATAGATTTTTGCCATGAAGACTCCTCTTGTATAGAAAATAAGGACAATAGTGATGCTGGCAATAATAACATTAATCAGGGATGTGATCAGGAATTGTGGGTAGAATCTTGGTTAAAATGAGTGCAAGTGCTTTGAACAAAAACTGATGTCCTGAAAAATCACATCCATGAAATAATAGTAATTGTGTTAACAGATAATGATGTTATTGTTGCTAATTGCTTCCCTTATTTCTGCCTGAAAATCCCTAATTAGTAGAGACTTTTACCAGACCCAAGAGATGCATGGACTGGCACACACACACACACACACACACACACACACACACACACACACACACACACACACACACACACACAAACAAACACGTACATACATACATACATACCATGATACACAGGGATGGGCAAAAACAAGTCATAATGTACATTGATACAAAATAATTATACTTGAGAATATGAGAGAATGAATGGGGTGAAAGCAGCACATTAACTGTATCAATTTTCACTGGGATTTATTAATTTTTCAATAACAAAAACTTAAGCCAACAGCATAATTTGAAAAACTCGTAGGTGTTTAAATAAAATGTGCTACACCACCCATTGATAGATTTAATGATCAAACAAAAGCCTTTATATGCACAATTATTCAGACACATGCCTATATATACTGCTTCATTTGATAAGGTCAGTTAGTATTTGGATCTTGGTGGTCTCATGCTTACAAGTTATGCAGTATCCTTATTAAGTTTTGTAGGGTTTTAACTGAAGTATTATTGGAAATGACTTACTAGTTTGTATTTTGCACTTCTTTATGAGTAATAGCTTAAGATTCAAAGTTGTTGTGTTGGCTGTGTGAAACACACAACTCCTCTACCATATAATTGTCAGATAGCATGTAGGAAAAGGGTGTGATGACCATTATAAATTATCAGTTAAATCAGTCAGTTAAACTACTTTTGCTTTTAGTGTTAACAAAAGCTACAGTTAATGCATTGTTTATAGGATATTAACCAGGGTAGGCTCACCCACAGCAGAAAAACGCTGGAGTTAGTCCCCATGAGTGAACACAAGGGCCAGCTGGGGATTAAATCTTGGTAACTGCACAAGTGATTCTGAGTGGTTGATAAATGAAGTTTCACTTGTAGGTGAAAAGAAGGAGCTGGTGACTTAGTGTGTGTAGGTAGAAGCAAGCTGTAGTACAAGCTGTCTAGGTCAACAGAGGGAGTCAACATTCACAGGCACGTTGTCTAAATTGGAGCTTGAATCAAACTTGCAAGTAGAAATGAACTTTGGCAATATCATCATGCTAACCTGGTAAGGGTTATATGAAATTTCAAATGACATTGCATTTGTCGTAAGTTGAGTTCTGCTACCTCATCTGAACATGATGGGTCCCACCAGTGTATCTGGCTTGTCATGGGTTGAAAGGAGACACATGATGCCCGGCGGGAAGAGGTCAAGACAGATCTTTAAGACATAGTACAAGCCGGTTGTGTGTCTCTGGGTTTTGTCATGACATGTAGTACATCAGTTGCTGTATTGGCAGCACTCACAGCCCAGTCACTGTAGTTATGCACATAAGTCAAAGGAAAATAGTGCAGTATTAATTAAAATAGAAGCTATCAGACGTGCATGAGTTGGACAACTGAAAAATGTGCCTGAAACGTGTCTGTTGTAGTCAGTATTTTCAACCAGTGACTATTAGCCTAGATATAAATTATTGTTCTCTCATTCAGAAAATGCAGGTTATGTGAAGATATTTTCACTTGCACAATGATGAAAAGGGAGAGGACAGAAATTGTGGATAAGTGGCAAACAATGAATGCAATGTTTTTTGTCCCAAAAAACAAACACAATATGGCCACTATCATTATATATCGAACATGGATTTGCAAATATCAGTACTTTTGTATTCCAAGGACATGACATGTTACAGATCTCCATTTATTTTTTAGGCAAGTGACTGAGTGTGTTTGACTTACAACCAGTAGTGTGTTTGATAAAGAATGTTGCTGGATGCTACTGCACTACCTAAACACATATTGATATTGAACGAACATCATCTGGGTTATTTCCTCAGACTGGACAAAGCTCCCCCAGAGCCACAGAAGACATTATACAACTGTTTTCACAAGCTAAGGAGGACTAAATTGGTGGGGTGCCCCTTTCAAATACATATGAGGAGTACTCATATGTCAGCCC